>NC_043007.1:26694656-26709656 GCF_006345805.1 Octopus sinensis
CCGACGAAGAGCTCCGCTCGAAACGTCATACCTTCCTGCTTCCATTTCCTGAGCGCCTATTAATAATAATACTGTAATTGTTCCATTGTTGTTGTTTTTTTTGTTTATCGTTTGGATTAAAATTATATATATATATATACACACAGACGAGGTGTGATCAATAAGTATCCGGACTGTTGCCATAGTATCAAAGCACCGCAGAGTAAAGTCGCCTGGCAAAGATTGACTTTGTACTCTGTTGTGTTTGCGCACTAAGTTTTCATGTTCTAGCTCACTGCCGCTGTCTACAGCAGTACTTGGAAGGAACGGGTGTAGCGTGTGACTGTAAAAGAGATAGTTGCCATGGCCATACCTGCTCAGAGGCCTACGCAAAGTCGCAGAAAGTTTATGGAGAAGAGTGTATGAGCCGCACGCAAGTGTACAAGTGGTTCAAGCGTTTTCAAGATGGCCGAAATATGTCGATATTGACGAACGTTCTGAGAGACCCGGAACCAGCAGAACTCAGAAAAACATCGCAGAGGTGCGTGCAGCTGTGAGTGGAAAATTGTCGAATCACCATCCGTGAGTTATCAGAGGATGTGCAGATTAGTTATAGCTCAATTCGGTCCATTAACACTTGGGTATGAGACGCGTGTATGCCAAGTTTGTGCCAAAACTGCTTTCAGCTGACCAAGAAGATATTCGGGTTTCAGTTGAACAGGATTTCCTTGTTGTGTCGAGAACGATGAAAACTTTTTGGAAACTTTGCCTAGATCTCTAAACTGGTATCACCAAACTTTTGACAAAATTTCATACAGATTATCTTCTCAACTTTCTTTATCATAGTCAATACAATGTGCACACGCTACACACGTTCCTTCCAAGCACTGTTGTAAACAACGGAAGTGAGTTTTTTTCACTTTATAAAAAGAATAAAGGAATTCTTCAAAGAAGACGAAAGAAGGTTAGGCTTAGAGACGAATATCTCCTGCTGAGAAGCAACTCTGGTTTTCTGCTTCTACGTATATAGGGCTTCCTGCAAAAACCACCACATGTGTGTGTGTTCATTGTATATATATAAATAAATAAATATATACATATATATATTGCATGTATGCATATGCATATATATGCATATATATGGATATATGTATATATATATACGTATATATATATATGTATATATATATATATACACACATATATATATATATATATATGTATGTATATATGTATATATATGATATATATATATATACATATACTTATACACACATATATTTGTGTATATATATGTATATATATATAAATATATATATATAATATATATATATACGTACATGCGTACGTACATATATATTTGTATACACGCACACACATATATATATATATTTGTGTTTGCATATATATTTTTTGTATATACACACACACACACACACACACACACACACACATATATATATATATATTCATACATACATACATATATATTTGTATACACACAAAACCACACACACACACACACACACACACACACACACATATTTATGTATACATTGTTTGTTTGTTTAGTTCGCTTTACCCAAGCCTCGAATTTCATTTCGTGTCACCGCGATCTTTCTGGTGTATCCCCAACTCAACGAGTGCTTCTCGATTCGTAAACACCACTCGTCTCCGTAGGAGTTGTTCATATTATGCAAACGTCATACTTTGTTAGAGGATAAGAAGAAGAAGAAAAAAAACGGAAACTAATCCATTGTTTATTTAAACTGATTGTTTTTCATCTCCTTACTTAAGTTTCACGCACGATATTACGATCATACCACAGGAATAATAGATGGACGTGACAGCCGTGAGAGTGTGAGAGGGAAAGGGAGACAGATGCATGCATGTTATCAAGCCTGACTGTGAGTTAAATGCAAATGTAAACTCGTTCTCTTTCTATACTGCTAATGTGCACACCAGCAGTATGGTGGATGCACTCCGTCGGTCACGACGTTGAGGGTTCCGGTTGATCCGAATCAACGGAACAGCCTGCTCGTGAAATTAACGTGTAAGTGGCTGAGCACTCCACAGACACGTGTACCCTTAACGTAGTTCTCGGGGATATTCAGCGTGACACAAGAGAGTGACAAGGCCGGCCCTTTGAAATACAGATACAACAGAAACAGGAAGTAAGAATGAGAGAAAGTTGTGGTGAAAGAGTACAGCAGGGATCACCACCATCCCCTGCCGGAGCTTTAGGTGTTTTCGCTCAATAAACACTCACAACGCCCGGTCTGGGAATCGAAACCGCGATCCTTTGACCGCGAGTCCGCTGCCCTAACCACTGGGCCATTGTGCCTCCACACCAACAGTGACCCCAGTGATACATTTATATCATTCCTGGTTATATACACCACATTGTGCTTACACACACTTTCACTCACATACGCGCACATACACATTCTTTGACTCTTTTACATGTTTCAATCATTTGACATCAGCCATGCTGAAGCATCGCTTTGAAGGGTTTTAGTCGAATAAATCGAGCCCAGGCCTAGCACCTATTCTATCGGTATCTTTTACCCAACCACAAAACGCACCAACATCGCACTAGGGTCGATGTAATCGACTTCACCCCATTGTCTGTCCTTGTTTGCCCCCTCTATGTTTAGTCCCTTGTGAGCAATAAAGAAAAAAAGTTTGCTTGCCAACCACATGTATCCGGGTTCAGTCTCATTGCGTGGTGCCTTGCAGAAATATTTTTTCTGCTATAGCCATGGGCCGACCAAAGCCTTGTGAGGGGATTTGGTGAAAGAAAACTGAAAGACGTCTGTCGTATTTATATAATCCAAATAATAACAAGACGAAGACAATTCTTTAATACATCTTTAGTGATTCATTACATTTGTTTCTGTACCAGCTCTGTTTGCAACGCCGGGTTACGTAATAATTCGAAGTGAAAATTTACGTAATGTCTGCGACCCGAGATATCAGAGAGGCACTTCATTAGTTTTGCATCAAAGGTGTGCTGTCACACACACACACACACACACACACAGATACACACACACACACACACACCACACACACACACACACACACACACACACACACACACACACACATGTATGTGTGTAAGAAATTTTTGCGTAATAAGATAAAAAAAACCAAGGCTGTATAGATATTAGAGCATTTATAGATAGAAGGTCTTACGGCTGTTTCTAGGATATTTATTAATAATATCCCTTCATCAAAGACGGTGTGAGAGGATAGTTAAGTCATAATTAGTTTAGATGTGATAGAAAATAGAGAGTGAGGTGGAGGAATATTACCTAATCTGGAACTTAACTATGGTCTGTCTATAGCACTTATTCAGCATTACCTGACACATTTGAGGCTCAATTACACCACTATCTCTTATATATATATGTATATACATGTGTCTTTGTGACTGTGTTTGCCCCCACCCCCACCCCAGTGCTTGACAACCGGGGTTGGTGTATTTACGTACCCGTAATCTTCACCAAGAAAAAACCGATAAGTACCGGGCTTAAAACAGTATTAAATACTGGCGTCTATTCGTCCGACTAAAATTCCTCAAGGCGGTGCCCCAGCTTAGCCGCGGTCCAATGAATAGATAGATATATTGATAGTCGGACAGACAGACAGACAGATAGAAGATAGAAAGACAGACAGACAGACAGAGAAAGATAGATAGATAGATAGATAGATAGATAGATAGATAGATAGATAGATAGACAGACAGATAGATAAATAGATAGATAGATAGATAGATAGATAGATAGATAGATAGATAGATAGATAGATAGATAGATAGATAGATAGACAGATAGGGAGAGGGAGAGAGAGAGAGAGAGACAAACAGACAGACAGATAGATAGCCAGATAGATAGATAGATAGAGAGAGACAGAGAGAGAGACAGAGAGAGAGAGACAGAGAGAGAGACAGAGAGAGACAGACAGACAGACAGACAGACAGACAGACAGACAGACGGACAGATAAATAGATAGATAGATAATAGATAAATAGATAGATAGATATACAATGTGCCCTAGCGTTTATGAGCTCGCGAGTTTTGACTTAGGGGCGATATGCTTACTATTTCTAGCAAACTGAACGATCGCACATATACTGGCTCCCTTGTTACTTCGTTGGAAACTCCGTTATATAACGCCTCAGTTTACGGAACGTTATAAACAAGTTGATAACATGGGACGTTGTTTACTAAATTAATTCCCATTTTAAGTGTTCTCATATTGCTACTTAGCATTTCGTTTCATCGCCTCCTTCAAGGTTCTTGGTGGTGGCGTTGGTGGAAGTGATGGTGGTGGTGGTGGTGGCGGTAGTGATGTGATGGTAGTTGGTTGGTGGCGGGGACAGCGCCGATGGTGGTGATGGCAGCTGCGGCGCCGATAAAGATGGATGCGTTTGTTGTTTGTTGTGATGGTGGTGGTACTGGTGTTGGTGGTGCTTCCTTACGGTGGTGGTGGTGGTGGTGGTGGTCACGACGGCAGTGACGGTGCATGGCGACGGCAGCGGTGGTGGCTGTGGAGCTTGTTGTTGTTGTTGTGGTGGTGTTGATTACTGAGATGGTCATATTCTTGCTGTTGTTGTAGTGTTGGTGGTTGTAGAGGCGGTGGTTGTGTTTATGGTGGCAGTGATGATTGTGACGGTGGCGTATTATCGGTGCTAGAGCTGCTGCTGCTGCTGCAGACGGCAGAAGAGGCGGTGATGAAGGAGGTGGCCTTGTAGGTAGTAATGGCATTGGTGGCGAGATGTCATTGATAGATGGGTGGAATGATGATAAAAGCGGCGGCGATATTAGCAATAAGGCGCTGGGCAAAATGCTTAGCGGTATTTCGTCTGCCGTTACGTTCTGAGGTCAAATTCCGCCGAGGTCGACTTTGCCTTTCATCCTTTCGAGGTCGATTAAAGAAGTACCAGTTACGCACTGGGGTCGATATAATCGACTTAATCCGTTTGTCTGTCCTTGTTTGTCCTCTCTGTGTGTAACCCCTTGTGGATAGTAAAGATATAGGTATTTCGTCTGCCGCTACGTTTTGAGTTCAAATTCCGCTGAGGTCGACTTTGCCTTTTATCCCTTCGGCGTCGATAAAGAAAGCACCAGTGAAACACTGGGGTCGACGTAATCGACTTGCAACTTCCTCCAAAATTTCAGGCCTTGTGCCTATAGTAGAAAGGATTATGATCTGAGTTCAAACTCCGCCGAGATCGACATTGCTTTACATCCTTTCGGCGTCGATAAAATAAGTACCAGTGAAATACTGGAGTCGATGTAATCGATTTATACCCTCCCGAAAAATTTCAGGTCTTGTACCTTTAGTGGGACAGCTGGCAGAATTATTTACACGCCGAGCAAAATATTTACCGGTATTTCATCTGTCTTTACATTCTGAGTTCAAATTCCACGAAGGTTGACTTTGCCTTTCACTCTTTCGGGGTCGAAAAAAATAAATACTGGTCAAGTACTGGGGTCGATGTAATCGCCTAGGACCCTTTGCCTTTAGTAGAAAGGGTTATTATCCCGATGAGAGCTGGCAGAATCGTTAACGCGCCATGCAAAATGTTTAGAGGCATTTCGTCCGCATTTACACTCTGCGTTCAAATTCCGCCGGGGCTGGACTTTACCCATTCGTGGTCGATAAAATAAGTATTAGTTGAGCATTGGCAATCGATGTAATCGATTTTGCCCTATCTTGAACTTACTGGCCTTGTACAAATTCTTGAAACCAATAGTGATGGAGGTGTGCAACCCTAGATCAACCTTGATCGTGCATACTTGCAAACAAAGACATATCCACCGTGACCATCTCGCATTTTGTTATTTCTATTCTTTTTTTTTTGTCACGCACAGGGAATCAAACAGTATGAAAATGTTTCCTTATTTCTTTATTGCCCACAAGGGGCTAAACATAGAGGGGACAAACAACGACAGACAAAGGGGTCAAGTCGATTACATCGACCCCAGTGCGTAACTGGTTCTTAATTTATTGACCCCGAAAGGATGAAAGGTAAAGTCGACCTCGGCGGAATTTGAACTCAGAACGTAACGGCAGACGAAATACCAATTTCTTTATTGCCCACCGGGGGCCAAACATAGATATGGACAGTACAACTGATGGGATCAGTGAATCGATATGATTTTACATAAATGTGACATCAAAAATAAAATACAATACATAAAAATCGAATGGAATACACTGTACAAAAACAATACAAATGAAGCGATGATCAAGTTACGCTCCGATCCCACAAGCCCCGATCTACCGCTGATACCTTTTTATTTTTCCTTATTTTTTTTTTTCCTCGTCTATTCACACGGTTCCTTGCACGCACAACACTCGTGCAACATACTTCCATCTCTTTTGGAACGTACACTCTGACAGACACCTCTTCTCCAGCCACAGTTTCCTTTTCAAATGAAAAGAAAAAAAGGATCGTAAATTGTCACCAGAGATAAAGTTGCCTGTCTTAATTCCTTTTATCCTAGTATTCCATACAGCCTCTTTTGCTATTGCTACAACCGTGAGAAAACAATTCTTACCTTCGTTCGTTAGAACTCCCGGTGGGTCAATTTTTATAATTGACTCAGTCGACAGCCGTACTCTTCCTTCGCCGGACAACAGATGTTCAGCATAAGCCCACAGTTATCTGTTATCTCCGGACACTGAACAATAGCGTGAGGGACGGTTTCCCTGTCCCCACCGCATCTTGGACAGGTCGGCGACTGACGTTTACCATGTCTTGCGAGCTTATCCCAAACGGGCAAGGCACCTCTGTAGCATTGCCAGGTAAGGACTTTTGGAAGTTGTCCAACGTTCTCAACCCGAATGTACGATGAAACAAGCTGTCCAGTTGAATAAATCCGAGACCTAGAGTCGACCCCAGGCCATCGTCGCATTCAGACTCTACCAACCCACTATATAAAATCCGTGTGGAACCCCCACCGCTGGCGTTGCCCGAGCGCCAGAACAGCAAGAGGGCCTTACGGCACTCTTTATGCCACTCACTCGACCTCGGTCTACGAGAACACCAGGCTTCCTGTTCGCAAAAACTCTTGAACTCAGGGAACATTTGTCTGGCCAGCGGAGACCACACCCGTTCACTATCCAGGAGAATCCAGAGGTGCCTCAACCTCAACGCATGTCTGCGCATCATTAACCACGGCATCCCTAAACCTCCATTTAAAGGCTTTTGACAGCAGACAGAGCATTTCACAAGTGGCGACCTGCCCTTCCACAAAAAGCGAAAGAGCTGTCTCTCCAACCTGATCAACCACGAATCCGGACAGGGCACGACAGTCAGGCGGTAGGTAATGACCGATGCGATAAACACATTGGCCACTTCCGCCCTCCCTTTCAGGGATAGCCACCGCCAAGACCAAGTCTTGACTACTGCAGCCACCCTGCTCAATACCTCCGTCCAGTTCTTCTCTATCTGGAGGCCTGGTCCAAACCAGACTCCCAGCAACTTAACCGGTCCCTCCGTCCAGCGCCTAACAACACTGTCTGAAGGCATCGACTTGCCAACCCAGGTGCCGAGCTGCAAGCCGACCGACTTTTCCCGGTTAATCTTTGCTCCTGCTACCTCCTCGTAAGCCTCAATAGTCTTACCTACTTCACGTAGGCGTACCACTGTGGTTACACTGATAGTGATATCATCCGCGAAAGCCGTAACAAACTCCTCTAGTCCTGGTTCTCTCGGGATGCCACTCAACCTTTGCAGTAATGGCTCGAGAGCCATCACATACAAAAGTGGTGAAAGCGGACATCCTTGACGAACCGAGCGTCTGATGCAGAACGGCTTCGAAAGGAAACCGTTCACCCGAACTATCGAGTCAATGTTGTGGTACAAAGCGATAAACCACCTGAGGAAGCCAAGGCCCAGGCCAAACCGCGCAAGTACAGTCGCTAGGTATCGATGGTCAACCCTATCAAAAGCTTTAGACTGGTCCAAATGCACCAATGCCCCACCTTTGCCAGATTTATTACCAAACCTCTCTATGGTATAGCGAATAAGATGGAGGGTATCCTGAATGGTTCTGCCTGGGATGGCACATGTCTGTGCCTCCCCGACTATACCATTCGCGACACGCGCCAACCTTTTTGCTAGAACCTTGGCCAAAATCTTCACTTCTGCGTTTAACAGAGTGATGGGCCTGAAATTCTCTAGAACGTCCCCCTTGTCCGGGTCCTTTCTGACCAACGTCACTACTCCCCGGCGCACAGATCTGGGGATAAACCCATTCTGTTTCCAGTTCGCGTACACGTCAGTCAGTAGTTGCCCGAACAAGTCTGGCATACATTTATACAGCTCGTACGGAAGACCATCAAGTCCCGGTGACTTACCCGCTTTACAATCGGCCAAAGCCTCCATCACCTCCTCAAGTGTGATTGGCCCTTTGCAAGACTCCGCATCCGACCCCGAGAGGCACGGCAGCCCGGTAAGAAAGTCCTCGAGGGCTCTCCCACCACCAGGACCGCCGTCACCCCCGAACAGCTGGGCGAAGTACTCCCGAAAGACCTCACACATTTTCTCGGGTTCGTTTATCAAGACATCATTTTGATTCGTCAAAGACCGAATAGAGGAACTATTTCCTTGCCGAGCTTCCACCACTCGGGCCCATCCAGCGGCTTTGATTCCTTCACTTCCCATTGCACGTAACTTAGCTCTGGTAATACTTCCCATGTGGTGGGCTTCAAGATGCTGGTTTAACTCCAGTCTTTTCACCCTCGCTTGGTCTGTATTACCAGTCCTCCAGGCTTCTTCTAGTTCCTTAACTAGACCATCTCCTATTTTACGTCCCTTCTTAGCTAAACTTATGCTAAACCTAATAGACTCATATTTGATGGCTCTTTTTAGGGCGTACCACCATTTGTTATTAATGATGGTACCTGTTAATGCCCTCTGTATTAACATCTTGATCCGCTTTCTGTACTCCTCAATCGCCAAAAGGGACGTATTGAGTTTCCAGTAGCCAGATCCCTGTCTATGCAACTTATCTACCGTCAGTTTACAGGTAACCATCTTGTGGTCACTGTAGCTGACTAGAAAAAACTGTGGACACTCAACTATGGACTTATCTTTTTCTCTAATTAAAATCCTATCTAGATATGTTCTGGTAGACCCGTCACTATTTGACCACGTCCACTGTGGAGTGTTCGGGTGCTCCAACCTATATGGATTTGCTAGCTGAAATTGACTTAGCAGATCCCGAAAGCCTGTGTTACATTTTCTGTTCATGTTCGAGTTTGAGCCAACACAATCTGTGTGTGCTGCACATATTGTATTAGAGTCTCCTAACACTACTAGTGAATGCGACGTGGCTAGGAACTTTCCTAGGCCACGAAAATATTCAGTTTGCGGGCCAATAATGTTTGGTGCATAAATAGCGACCAGCCTGATTGTCTTGCCACAACTGAATGTCAAGTCGAGAACGACCAGCCTGCCTTCTGGGTCAGAAAAAACCAACTTTTTCTCGGCTACCCGGTTTCTTTTTAGTAGGACCAACACCCCACCCCCACCTCCCGCCCGACTCGGAGAAACGTATTTCTCGTAGCCGTTCAGGAGGGGGAGCAGATCTCTTGGCCCCTTCACCCGGGTTTCCGTTGCAACAATTACATCCAAATTTCTCGACCTGATGTCATTCAGAAAGCGTCCTTGCTTCCAGCTTGACAACAGGCCATGAACATTTAAACAACCAATGTGAATAGCCATCACTTACCTGTTTAATTACCTGTTTAATTTTTTTTATCCAGGGTCGGAGGTGGACGGTCTTGGGAAATAGATTTGTCAAAATCCCGTCTCACCACCGACACAGAATTATCAGGTGGAGGGGGAATCTCCACCTTTTCCTTTTCTCGCGGGATCGGAGCTGGTAATCCATGAAATATCGACTTGTTAAAATCTAATCTCAATGAAGATACAGTCTTTCTGTACTTATTTTGTAGAATTCTATAAGTCTTATTTGAGACTTCATATATGTCGTAATTGATAAATTCCTCTGAAAGGTTATCAATTTTTTTTACAGTCTTTATGAGTTGAATGTCTGTCATGAGCTCAGTATCTTTAGTGTATACGGCTATTATGCCTTTTTCTTCTTTTTCTCTTCTGGCAGTCTTTTTTGGTCGTTGTTCTGTAGTAGTCGCCGCTCTCGGCTGGGTTGCTGGTTGTATTTTTCTTTTGTTTGTTGTTTTTTTCTCATCTGTTTCTTCTTTATCTTCTTCCTCTTTGTCTTTTTTCTCCTCTTCCTCCTCTTCTTCATTTTCCTTGCAGTTCCTTCGAATGTGGCCTAATTGACCACATAAAAAACATCGAGGTTTTCGGCCCTCAACAAACACCACGAGGTTCTCCTACCCTACCTCAATTGTCTCAGGAATTGTTTGAATTATTTTAGGGTCCGCTTGAATGAGAAGATTAATTGTTTTACCATCCCAGCGTGGGTTTTCCGTAGCGGTAGCCTGGAGGAGTGTAATGTTTTCTACCTCTTTGATTAGGACTGCCGCCAACAACCACATAGGTTCGACCTCTGGCGGGACCCTTGTAATTTTTATTCGCGACGTCCTCATCCCCATATAATAGGGTATTAACTCCACGTCGTTCGTTTTCAACGTTTCCACTGAGTTCTTGTGTGCTATTTCTTTATTGGTGAACCTTACTTCCACCGTTCCGAATTTTTTTCCTCTTCTCAGAAATACTACGTCGCCCAATATTGGCTTTAAGCACTTTTCTATTTTCTCTTCTGACATTCTTTCAATTTTTCTATTTTGTAGACAATATGTTTTGAAAATTATTGTTTTTTGCTTTTCTTCCTGTAATAACTTTTGCGGAGGTTCAATTTTCACACTGTTGTCATTTATTTCCATCATTTTGCTGTATTTCATAATTTCGCTTTTATTCGTCGACAGTATCTGGGTTCCACCCCCAGCAGCCAACGCAAAACTTTTTTTTCCATTTTTTGGTTCTATCTGGATGCTAGGCACATCAATTATTCTCTTCGACACAATGCCTTTGTTCTCTGGCAAAGTCAGAAACTCTTCTGGTGAAAGTTCTGACGAGCTCTCAGACACATCTCCAAAAATATCAAATATATTATCATCTCTGCTATTCCTTCTTGTAGCGGGGGAAACCCCTATTTCCTTGTCTGTAGTTGGCTCCTCGCCGGACATGTATTTCCTCCTCTCAACAGGAGAAACAAGTATTTCTGCTCCAACGGTAGGCTCCATGCTAGACGACATTCTTCCCCCCAAAGGGGGAATGAACAACGCGTGCTACCACAAGCACTAAGTGTTTTCAATTGAAAACTCCAACAGTTAAGTTATTCAACAGTTTAACAAGAAACAACAGTTGTTAACAATATTAACACCACGAAACAGCAATTCTTACTTCACGAACACATGTGCGGCAGACGAAATACCGCTAAGCATTTCGCCCGGCGTGCTAACGTTTCTGCCAGCTCGCCGCCTTATCAAACAGTAGGAAAATGTTTCCTTGTCTTTGATGATTGCGTTCCAAACGCAATTTTACTGCTATGTCTAGCAAAATAAGTAGGTAACTTTGTTATTGCTGCCGCTTCTGTTAAAGGCCCAGGTCAATTCTAATCGAGTGCACCTACGTACTATCAAATGACCTCTCTGTGCTTTGCTTAGTGCAAAGTGTCCTCTTTGTAAGAGAATACTGTCTGCTTTATGGGAAAATTGGTCGCCGTTTCCAGCATGTCAAGCGACGATGTTGAGTATCTGTCATTCATAGTGGTGTTGGTTGTAGTGGTGGTGGTGTTGTTGTTATTGTTATTGTTTTTGGAAACCTTGGTGTTTGAGAGTTTTGTGATTTCTATAGTTGTTGTTGTTGTTGTGGGTGGTGGTGGTGGAGTTAGTGATGGTCGTCGTCGTCGTTGTCTTCGTAGTGGTGGAGGGGTGGAAGTAGTAGTGGTGGTGGTGATGGTGGCGGTGATTTGGTGCTGGCGATAACGATTAGACAGTGGTGGTAGTGGTGGTAGTAACGGTGGTGACGTCCGTGGCGAAGTAGGTGGCGGCGGCGGCGGTGGTGGTGGTATTGTAGTAATTGGTTGTTTTAGTGTTGGTGATAATGAATTAGTGATTTAGTAGGTGGTGTTAGTGGTGGTGGTGGGGATTATTGAGGACGTTGGTGGAAGGGGTGAGGTTAGTGGAGGGATGGTGTTGTAGTTTGGCGATAGTAGAAACGGTATAGGTATTAGTAGTGGTTATGGTAGTAGTTCGAGTTGATGGCGATGGTGGTGATGGTGGTGATGTCATTGTTTATAGAAGTAGAAAGGCGGTGGTGGTGGTGTTGGTGTGGTGGTGGGAAAAATTTTTTTTTTTTTTTTCATGCAATTATATAAAGGAACGAGGGATGAATGTGATGGTGGCGATGATGATGATGATGATGATGATTATGATGGGAGCGGTGTTGGCAGGCGTAACGATGGCGGGACTGGGTGTAATGGAAGTGTTCAAGTGTTTGTAGTGGTAGTAGTGGTGGTGCCCTTCCTGTGTTTTCTTTCCGTGTTCATTGTTCTCATGCTTCAGATGTAGTAGAGAAACCCAGCCGCTACCCGAGGAATGCAGGTTCGATTCATGTGGCTGTCTGTTGTCAGCTTTTTTTCCCCCGTCTTGGATGGGATGGAAGCACTCCGTCGGTTACGACGACGAGGGTTCCGGTTGATCCGAATCAACGGAACAGCCTGCCCGTGAAATTAACGTGTAAGTGGCTGAGCACTCCACAGACACGTGTACCCTTAACGTAGTTCTCGGGGATATTCAGCGTGACACAGAGAGTGACAAGGCCGACCCTTTGAAATACAGGTACAACAGAAACAGGAAGTAAGAGTGAGAGAAAGTTGTGGTGAAAGAGTACAGCAGGGATCACCACCATCCCCTGCCGGAGCCTCGAGGAGCTTTAGGTGTTTTCGCTCATCCCCCGTCTTATAAGGCTAATGATAAGCAAATGTTTTTGAGTTCTCACGGTTATACTGCGTTCGAAATATTACCTTCTTATCTGTACAATACGATACACATTCGAGACTTCTAAAAGCAAAATAAAAGATTGTATACAAATATACATATACTGTTGTAGCACACACATCATATATATATCTATATATCTATATATCTATCTATCTTTATATATATATATATACATATATATATATATATATATATATATATGGAGGTGCAATTGCCCAGTGGTTAGGGCAGCAGACTCGCAGTCATAGGATCGCGGTTTCGATTCCCAGACCGGGCGTTCTGAGTGTTTATTGAGCGAAGACACCTAAAACTCCACGAGGCTCCGGCAGGGGGTGGTGGCGATCCCTGCTGTACTCTTTCGCCACAACTTTCTCTCACTCTTTCTTCTGTTGGCCTACTCGCTTAGCCAGCGGGGTGGCGTCATTTGAAGGCTAAAACAATGCGAAGCGCATTGTGACCAGCGATGTGTAGCAACATCTGATAGCCTGGTCGGTCACATGATGATGATGATGATATATATATATGCATATATTCATACATATACGTATAGCCTCAGGCCAACCAAAACCTTATGAGTAGAAATGGTAGACAGAAACTGAAAGAAACCCGTCGTATATATATATATACATACACGCACACACACACATATATATATATAAAATTTATATATATGTGTCTGTTTGTCCCCATCTCCATCGATTGACAACCTATGAGTTTATCATGATTTTATCCAATATATTCCCCTTCTCAGTTTCACACTTACTGCAGTGGTCCTACAGTTTTTTTCTAAGCTTGTAAAAAAACTTAGAAGGTTGGGCCTTCAACGAAGCTTTACGTGATACCTTTAAAACCAGAAACTTTTCAGCAATACGTTTGTATATTATAGACAAGCCAGGAGCTGCAGTGCTAGTCCAGGAAAAGACTTCTTCAGAGACGTATATTGTTACGTAGATAATATACTTCAGATCTAGGCGAAATGAAATCGTCCCGGAAGCGAAAAGTAGAGTGACGTCAGATATGAATGAAGTTGCATCATTTCCTACACCAAATCGTCCCAGTCTGTCTTAAGTATATAGAAACTGCAAATAAACAATAAACAATTTCACAGGCCTGCGAATATGCCGCCTGGCGGAGAAAGTTGGAATTATGCAATAGAAACAACTCCAGATTAAAATATTTATCTGCATGAGAACCAGGTCCACCAATGTTTTCCATTGCTTGTGGTCCCATGCCAGCCCCTCCGAGGTGACATCGAACTTCTGGAGATCTTCCCAGAGACATCATCATGCTTTGAGCTGACCAGGTCCAGCAATGTTTTCTATTGCTTGTGGTCCCATGCCAGCCCCTCCGAGGTGACGTCGAACTTCTGGAGATCTTCCCAGAGACATCATCATGCTTTGAACCGACCGGATCCACCAATGTTTTCCATTGCTTGTCGTCCCTCCGAGGTGACATTGAACTTCTAGAGATCTTCCCCAATCACATCAACTCTCTGGAGATCTTCCCAGAGACATCATCATGCGTTGAACCGACCGGGTCCACCAATGTTTTCCATTGCTTGTGGTCCCTCCGAGGTGACATTGAACTTCTAGAGATCTTCCCCAATCACATCAACTCTCTGGAGATCTTCTCCAATCACGTCGAGTCTTCGAGTCATCTGGTTCAAGGCCTGCCAAGAGATGTCTTCCAGCTCGGAGCTGCTGCATCGAATGCGTATATATATTACATATACACTAATAAAATAAACTAATGGCACTCAGATTTAGATTTAGCATTCTTCGTCTCCCTGTTTATTTCCTCCATAGCTACGTCTCCGTCTTTTACGTGTTTATAAAACAGAACTGAATATTTTACTAAATAAATGCGCCATTTTGAATATACTTCCCTCTCTTCCACATTAAACTGCTAAACTGATATTTACATCCAGATGCATTTTCAACAGCGACTTGAGAATATACCACAGTGTGTGCGAGCGTGAGTGTATGTGTAGGTGTGTATGTGTACGCT
>NC_043007.1:26714656-26729656 GCF_006345805.1 Octopus sinensis
AAGTGGGACTGAACCCGAAACTTATATAATACTTCTTACTACTAATGGTACAAGACCTGGAATTTTGGAAGAGTGTGCTAGTCGATTGCATCAACCTCAGTACACAACTTGTACTTAATTTATCGACCCCAAAAGGATGAAAAGCAAAGTCGACCTCGGCGGAATTTGAACTCAGAATGTGCTTACGATTCTCAGAATGTTCTTACGATTCTGCCAGCTACAAGGGCAAGGTTTGAAATTTTGTGGGAAAAGGCAGAGTTGACCTCGGTGGAATTTGAACTCTGAATACACAGCCAGCAGAAATGTCATTAAGCGTATGCCCGGCCTGCTAACAACTGTACCAGGTCAATCCTTTGCTCTCTGTTCTAGTATAGAAGAATTTCATCATACCAGTAACATCAACAACAATAAAAACAACAAACAATAACTACAAAAATAACAACAACAACAGCAACAACAACAATAGCAGCAATAATATATTTTAACTTTGTTCTTCTCTCCAATTTAAAACTAGAATATAAATAACAAGGATCTGATGTTTTGCTGAAAATAACAGGAAAAAAGAAAACGAGAGAAGAATCAGGTGACATAGAAAGAAAGAGAAGAAGAAAAAATGACAGGGAGAGTGAGTGAGAAGGTGAATGTATGAGGGAGGGAGGGAGGGAGTGGGAGTGGAGAAAGAGAGAGATAGAGATAGAGAAAAAAAGAGAGAGAGAGAGAGAGAGAGAGAGAAAGGTGGAGAATGAGTGAATGAATGTAGGAATTTAAGAAGAGGGAAAAAAAGAGGGAGAGAGAGAGAGAGAGAGAGAGAGCCAGATGGACAGAATGGCAGACAGACAGACAGACAGGCAGGCAGGCAGACAGATGTAGAGAGGCAGACTAGTTGTCAGACAGACAGACAGACTGAAAGAAGAAGACCGAGAGACTGTCTCCACTATCGGTAATATTAATGACGCCATTGTTCCCGAAATGTGTCCTTACCGGAAATCTACAAGAAATGTGGAAGACAAGTACTTCCGGTGAAAATGTAAAGGTTTCCTATACTTGAGATGATCTTTTGCATGCCTGATATTGTGTAGTTGGAAATAGTGTGGTGGTGGTTGTTGTTGTTGCTTTGGTGGTAGTACTGATGATGATGGTGGTGGTGGTGGTGGTGGTGGAGATGGTGGTGGTGGTGGTGTGAGTATGTTGTGCGTACAGATGTGTAAGTATGCTTGATGATTGTATGTAAATGTGCACGTGTGAATATGAACGTATGCAAGTGTGTATGTGTGTGTGTGTGTGTGTGTGTGTGTGTGTTGGTGTATGTGTCATAGTGTGACTTTGAGTCTGCACGTGCGTGTGTGGGATTGGGGGGTGGCGGGGGTTAGTACATATAAGAAGGGATTGTGCGTGACTGAATAACTGAATATTTTGTAGTGCCATTATATATATACACACACACACACATATATATATATATATATATATATATATATAATATATATATATATATAAGAGAAAAAATATATATATTATATAGAGAAATATATATATATATATATAGAGAAAAAATATATATATATATATATATATATTTGTGCGTGTGTGTGTGTGTGGTGTGTGTGTGTCAGTGTATGTATACATATATATACATACTTACACACCCACACACATACATACGCACATATATGTATCTATGCACGTTTGCATATACGTACGCATGTATATAAAGACAATATAAAGACAATATAGTACATAGGTCTATATATATATTTTCGTATACACACTATACATACGTAAGCATGTATATGCATATATGTGCGTGTGTGTGTATGAATATGTGTATATAAGTATATAAAAATGTGTATGTATATATATATATATGCACACACACATATATACACCTTCGGGCGGATGCTTTCTGTAGTTATCAGTGTATTTTGGGGATTGAAATAAGAGTTTTGACTGTTATTTCCAGCAGGTACACATCCTTAGTATGTCCTTTGATTAATTTTATTCCTGCAGCTATTTAATGCTATTGGGTGGCCTGCAATCGCCTATATTATTGATTCTGTTATTATCACTTTTAATTGTTACACTAGATAATAACAGAATTAATGATATCTTCACAAATTATTTTTTCGTGAATTGTTTTCTCTCTCTGAATTGTTTGCTTCGTACTGATATATATATATATATAATAGCAGTATCGCCCGGCGTTGCTCGGGTTTGTAAGGGAAATAACTATATAAGCATTTTTAGAGAGTTATAGCCAAAAAAATATTTAAAAAATGCATTAAAAATGGAAAAAAAATTATGGTAATTTTTTTTTAAATCGTTGACTCATCGTAGACATTTTTAGAGAGTTACTTCCCTTATATAATAGCGAACAAAATGCATTAAAATGGAAAAAAATGATGGTAAATTATTTTTAAAATTGTAGACTCATCGTAGACGCGCGTTAATACCCAGAAGGGCTCGATATGAATCACGACTATCAGATACCCGGTTTTGGTTACACTGCACCGCAAAATGTGGGAGTAGTTAGGAATCTAAATCGTAGGAGACAGGCACACAACTTCACTTTTATATATATATATATATTTTATTTAAAGCAGCGGAAAATACAACAAAACCAGTTACAGGTTGAATTTTCCGCTGCTTTAAATAAAGCATATTACTCTACCACTGGTATTTGAGTACTCTTTTTCCACCTTGTTTCACATTTACGTGTTTACTCCGATATATATATATATATATATATATATATATATATATATATATATATATATATATATATACACATACATGTATGTTTGTATGTATGTATATATGTATGTATATATATTTGTGTGTGTGTGTGGAGGCGCGTGGCTTTGTGGTTAGGGTGTCAGTATCAAGATCATAAGATTGTGGTTTCGATTCCCGGACCGGGCGACGCGTTGTGTTCTTGAGCAAATCACTTCATTTCACGTTGCTCCAGTCCACTCAGCTGGCAAAAATGAGTAACGCTGCGATGGATTGGCGTCCCCTCCAGCTGGGGGACACATACGCCATAGAAACCGGGAAACCGGGCCCACGAGCCTAACTAGGCTTTAAAAGGGCGCTTTTATTATATAAGCACTATTAGTATAAAATAGCAATCTGTGAATCATACTGTGAATCATCTTTTGAATCTGCGTCAAGTATGACTTGACTATGACGTCAAGTCATACTTGACGCAGATTCAAAAGATAGATAGATAGAAACACAAGGATGTAGACAGATAGACAGACAGACAGATTGATTGATTGATTGATTGATAGTTCCACGATACGCTATGTAAATGCGAAATCATGAAGGAAAGTCGGGAGTTATTTTTTAAAAAGGTTCTTTGCTAATGATTTCTCATTTAGTCACATCGCCAAACTTTTCTAGAGGGAAGCGGTAAGCCAGTTGATTTGAACCCAGTATTCATTTGGTACTTCCCTTTATTTGTTCTGAAGGGACTAAAGGCAAAATTACCCTCAGTGGGAGAACCGGAAGGAAGAATGGAAGGGTCTTTTTTCAACATTCAAACGATTTTACCTACCCGCTGCCTTAAGGGTATTGTTAATCTTTATATATAAAAGAGAGGTTGTGTGTCTGTCTCCTACGATTTAGATTCCTAACTACTCCCACATTTTGCGGTGCAGTTTAACCAAAACCGGGTATCTTATAGTCGTGATTCATATCGAGCCCTTCTGGGTATTAGCGCGCGACTACGATGAGTCTACGATTAAAAAAAAAATTACCATAATTTTTTCCATTTTAATGCATTTTTTCGCTATTATATAAGGGAAGTAACTCTCTAAAAATGTCTACGATGAGTCAACGATTTAAAAAAAAAATTACCATAATTTTTTTTCCATTTTTAATGCATTTTTTTGCTATTTTTTGGCTATAACTCTCTAAAAATGCTTATATAGTTATTTCCCTTATAAATCCGAGCAACGCCGGGCGATACTGCTAGTTTAAAATAAAAATAAAACAGGGTTAACATTTAAATGGTTAAATATTTAAATGATTAATTATACAAAAATATGATTTAAAAATATAATTATCATGTGCGTAATTGTTTGTTTGATTGTGTGTGTGTGTGTGTGTGTGTGTGTATGTGTGTGTGTGTGTGTGTGTTTGCTCCGATATAAGAACCGTTGTTATTTACGTTTTGCTGATGTGCATCTTGTCTCTAGTGGTTCGACAAAGAGAAATCAATAAAGTAAGTACCGGACATAAACAGGTAGAGCGTTCGATATGACAGACTGTAATCTACGACGCCCATGTCCCCCCTCCATATCACCAGTCCAATAACTGAAACCACTAAAACGGTAAGTCACGTGTCACTTGTTTTAAATGGCCTTTGTATGAAGTGTCTGTATTATTGACTGTCATTTACTCTTGAAGATATTAAAACCATTGTTCTTTGTTTTTCGATAGTTGAAAATCAACGACACAATAACTATTAGGTTTCGTTTCCTTATCTTCTTTATTCAGTATAGCTAACCGTCTGGTAAAATCAATAATTTTTCGGTTGCGTAATTTTTCTTTCAGATCAGAGTAAAGTTTTTCGCAGATCGTTTTGCTTTATTTTTGTTCTTTTTTTTTTTTTTATTCATATCCGTCGAGGCCTCGGATTCATAAGGACGGTTACCCGGCGAGCTGGCAGAATCGTTAGCACGTCGGGCGAAATGCTGAATGGTATTTCGTCTGCCACTACGTTCTGAGTTCAAATTCCGCCGAGGGCGACTTTGCCTTTCATCCTTTCGGGGTCGATTAAATAAGTACCAGGTACGCACTGGGGTCGATATAATCGACTTAATCTGTTTGTCTGTCATTGTTTGTCCCCTCTGTGTTTAGCCCCTTGTGGGTAATAAAGAAATAGGTATTTCGTCTGCCACTACGTTCTGAGTTCAAATTCCGCCGAGGTCGACTTTGCCTTTCATCCTTTCGGGGTCGATTAAATAAGTACCAGGTACGCACTGGGGTCGATATAATCGACTTAATCTGTTTGTCTGTCATTGTTTGTCCCCTCTATGTTTAGCCCCTTGTGGGTAGTAAAGAAATAGGTTACCCGGTTTACATAGCATATAAGTAACTGAGATCATAGCATTTCTTTTGAACATAAGGTCGGTCCGTTAGAGGATTCAAAGCCTGCGATTTGAAGGCGAGATGAGGTAGGGTGGGAGGTAGGTTGATCAGATCAACCCCAGTACTTGTTGGGTGCTTTATTTTATTGAACAAGAAGGGATGAATACAAAGTTGACCTCAGCGGGATTGGAACTCAGGACGTATAGAGCCGGGAGAAATACCTCTATTCATTTTCTCCAAAGTGTTAACGGTTCTGCCAGCTCACCGACTAGTATGTTACTTGTCGCAATGGATCTTTTCACTTTGACCGGCAGATTTTAAAAATAATTTCTTTGTAACTAAACACTTTTAAACTTCGTATACTAATAGTGTGTTACATAAAACATCTTTTCTCTTGACTTTCTTGAGAAAATTCTGTAGTTTGTAAGCTATTTGTTGTTTAATTTGGTGCATTTCCGCAATTTCAACCAATCAATGACCTCTATTGAGGTGAATACAATATCCGCCGTATTTTGTCAACAACAAAGCCAAGAAAGCCAAGAGAAAAAGATGTTTTATGTAACACACAACCAGTATACGAAGTTTAAAAGGGCTTAGTTACAAAGAAATTATTTTAAAAATCTGCCGGTGAAAGGGAAAAGATCCGTCGTAATTGCATTCTATACTAGTATCATTACAAATCAAATAATTTACCAGAATTCTTGCAAATTATACTACATATTTTAGGATTTTTGCAAGATTCAGTGAGTCTGGATCTTTGACATGACACTCATTTTCGCCATTTCGAAATATTGGGACCTTGTCAACTAAATCTTCTTCATTCAATCCCTTTCCGAAAACAATCCTAGATTTTTTTTTCTGTATTATTCTATCGTTCACCTTTTATAGAACGAGCGATATTAATTATATCTGCATTTAGATTCCTTGTTCCGCCATCACTACCATTCGGAGATACTCCTGGCAAAATAGCGGTATAACTTGCATTGACAGGTCGTTAAATTGTTTTCCTTTTTAAATTTCACATAATTCTTTTATCATTTCTTTCACAGAATGCAGAATATTAATTTTTTCTTTTTCCAGACCTGTGAAACAGAAACTGGTTTTCACCCAAATCATCCAGTATTTTTTTTTTATAAGAATGTTTAACAGAATTTGTCTTGAAGTTACAATTTATATCTTGGTCCAATAATTAGATAAGTGGCCTGGCATTGGATCGTAATACCGTAACTTTAACGTATGATTGTTCTAAATTACATGGATGCGATGGAAAGTTATCAATTACTAATAAAATACTGTAGTCGATGTTATTTTCTTTAATAATAAATGTCAGCTTCAGGAAAGAATTTCTGATAAAACTAGTGTTCGAATATTGTAGCAGTCTTCCATGATTGATTTTAATTTGCACCACCAGTAAGCTATAGCGCTTTTTATTCAATCTATTCATTCCACATGGATTGTGAGCCCTATTAATTAATAATGGCTTCATGAAACAGCTACCAAATGAATTGTAGCATAATAATAATAATAATATAATAATAATTAATTCTTTTATTGACCACAAGGGCTGACAAAAATTAGTTTAAAAGATAAAGGGACAAAACAGGATGAAAGGTTACAAAGGGTTTTGTCCGTTTGTAAAAAAACCGTGTAAAAACAGTGTAACAACGAAAAACTCCCAATAGGGGGAGGCGTAACGAAAGGTTCCTGGTGGAAAAGCCCATAAAAGCTACGGGAGCCTGGTCAAAAGGGGTGGGGGAGTAGAGAGCTCCTTTCTCCTTTTGTAATACGTTTTTTTTACAGGTGTATCCTCAGAATGGCTCCTTTCAAACTGGCCATTCTTGCGACATTTATCCACCTTTCACTAAACTTGCTATCGGACAGCACTTCCCTCTCTACTCTCATCTTCCTTTTCAAGTGAGACTTGAAAAAGTTGATGAGGCCTGGGCCAAAGAGGAAAGTGACTGACCGTAGCCCTTTCAAACGGGTCCACCATACAACCTCTTTCGCCACAGCCACTAGGCACAGGAAAACTGCGTTGCCCTCCCGGTTAAAGGAGGTCGGCAGGGCAATTTTCACTATGGATTCAACGGACAAAACCCTTTGTAACCTTTCGTCCTGTTTTGTCCCTTTATCTTTTAAACTAATTTTTGTCAGCCCTTGTGGCCAATAAAAGAATTAATTATTATTATTATTATCATTATTATTATTATTATTATTATTATTATTATTATTATTATTAATTATTATTATTATTATTATTATTATTATTATTATTATCATTATTATTATTATTATTATTATATTATTATTATTATTATTATTATTATTATTATCATTATTATTATTATTATTTATTATTATTATTATTATTATTATTATTATTATTATTATTAGCCAGATCTGTCCTATACGCGACAGTAGCTGTTCGACATAAACCCATAGTTCAGCAATACTCGGACACTGGACGAGTGCATGCAGAACGGTTTCGTCGTCCTAGCAGCACCTCGGGCAGGTCCGGCTGACGGCACTTCCGTGCCGGTAGAGTTTATCTCGAATAATAGCGTGATTTGTTCTTTAGAGGCTTTGAAGCTGTTATTATTATTTTTTTTTTTTGCTGTTATTGACGTAAAATATCCCTTTAATGTTTTCTTCTAGAATGGAACGATTCCATCAACATTAAATATGTTTTGTTTTTTTAAAGGAAAGGGATTCTTCTTCAATTATATTTACTAATTGTAATAGAAATTATTCGACAATAAGTTCATGACATAATTTCTTATTCCTATGCAATTTCAATTTCTTGTGGGTGGGGAGTGTGTGTGTGGGTGTGGGGGGAGAGTGCGTTGGCGCCCATGTCTGTGCGCGCGCATACGCGGGTGTGTTTGTACGTGTCTGTGTTTGCATGTATGTATGCATGTATGTACGTAGGTACGCATGTATGTATGTATGTTTGTTTGTTTGTTTGTTTGTATGTATATATGTATGTATGTTTGCATTTGTAATTTTGTCTTAACGTACTTAAAGTATTGAAGCTGAAAAAGCTGCTTAGAAATAATTATTTAGTGCGGAAAACTACGTTCTCTGATATGCGAGCAGCTGAGTCTCAGGAAGCACGTTCCATACGTCATCTTCGAAACAGACGTAGAACTGCAGCAACCAGAGCAGCTGAGTCTCAGAAAGCACGTTCAACGCGTTTACTACGAAACAGACGTACAACTTTAGCAACCCGATCTGCTGAGTTTCAGGAAGACAGTTCGGCACGCCTTACATTGAACCGACGTAGAACTGCAACAAGCCAAGCAGCTGAGATTCACAAAAAGCGTGCCCACCACCTCTTACAAGCATCCAATAAGCAAGCATTTATTACGAAAATTCGCAGTATAGACAGTGTTACTATAACGAGTACAAGTGTCCAACATATAATGCCTGCCACCCCCACCCATGTACCAATGGAAGGTGCATCTTGCGAAGAGAAATCGGCTCTTAGATATGATCCTAATTTAGATTACAGTGAAGAACCTGCTGTAAGAGTAGGCGGGCTATCGCATCTGTGCAGGTTCTGTGGAGTAAAGAAGTTTATGTGTGAAAGTCCTGGAATGTGTTGCTCTGGAGGCATGATTCAGATTCCTGTTTTACAATCTCTTCCACAGCCATTATTTGACTTGCTTGATGCGTATACTGCAGAATCAACGATTCAAGGGCAGGTGAACCACTTGATAGGGTTGCTCCTAACATCCAGCGATGGTAGAGTTTCTGCAAATATACTTTATGTGGAACAACCAGTAGCATTTAAGGAGACGCTGTCAGATAATAACAACCTTGCATAAGGACGTCATTTCTGTTCTGCGAACCATGTTTTTGGCCTACAATAATCTGATTCGACAACTCAGAGTTACAACAGAATGGAAACAAATTTCAAATGACTTCACACAAGCCACAAGAGCCGACAAAAAATCCGTTGGACTGCTCTCAGGTTGAGACAATGCCTTTGCAGGAGATTTCCGTCAAATATTACCAGTTATATCACGGGGTACGTGAGCTGACGAGATCTATGTGTGTCTGAAGTCTTCATGACCGAAAAGCATGTTTATTAAGAAGAGTTGTTTGCTTCACCCTCCTCGTGTGCCGATTCTACCCATAAGAAAGAAAGAAATAATACAATGTGACTGTAGGTTATAAAACCTAGGCAACGCCGGGATGCATTGCTGGTCTCTCTCTCTCTCTCTCTCTCTCTCTCTCTCTCTTTCTCGCTCTCGCTCTCTCTTTCTCTCTCTCTCTCTTTCTCGCTCTCGTTCTCTCTTTCTCTCTCTCTCTCTTTCTCTCTCTCTCTCTCTCTCTGCTTCTCTTTCTCTTCTCTTCTCTTCTCTCTTTCTCACTCTCTCTCTCTTTCTCATCTCTCTCTCTCTCTCTCTCTCTCTCTCTCCTCTCTCTCTCTCTCTCTATATATTATATCTATATAATATATATATATATACATGTATGTGTGTGATTTGGTGGGTTTCTTTCAGTTTCTGTCTACGAAATCCACTATTAATGCTTTGGTCGGCCTGAAGTTAGAGGAGAAGACACTTGCCCAAAATGCTAAGTATTGTGAATGAACCCGGAATCATGTGGTTGAGAAACAAATTTCCTACCACAACCGCCACGCCCGGGCTTATAAAGAAATTTCATCGAAGATATTTTGAGGCATCGTTAAGTGGAAAATGGAGTCGATGGCTAAAATTAAAATTATACAAAATGGCGAATATACCATCTAAAATTAACAGGCTCTAATTTTCAGTTTGTGGTGTCACATGGTTTAGTGTTTAGGGTGTTGGACTCATGATCGTAAGATTGTGTCAGCTGGTAAAAATGAATGATCCTGCGATGGATCGGCGTTCCCTTCAGGGAGGAATATCCGACGGAGTGCTGAAAGGTCCCTGGCTTTGGGTAAAAGAAAATACAGGAGGATTACTCTTTTACTTGTTTCAGTCATTTGACTTTGTCCATGCTGGAGCACCGCCTTCAGTCGAGCAAATCAATCCCAGGACTTATTCTTTGTAACCCTAGTACTTATTCTATCGCTCACTTGTGCTGAACCGCTAAGTTACGGGGACGTAAACACACCAGCATCCTGTGTCAAACGATGTTGGGGGGGGGGACAAATACAAACATACACACACACACACATATATATAACTTAGATAACTTAGATAACTTAGATATGTTTCAACCGAAGATTGGTCCAGGCCATGTCTAACTTATTAGCACCACCTGATAGGATTATTCGAATCCTGTTTAAGTCAAGTTTTGTTCAAGTAGTGAGTTCTTGTTAGGTGAGTTGTATCCAATTATGGGTGGCTTATCTGGTATTTTTTGAAGGAATCTATCCAGACTCCGTTTAAAGTTGATGGGATCCTTTTCCTCTTTGATCTCCCTCGGGACAATGTTAAAAAGGGCAGGGCCTGTTGAGGAAAAGAAATTATGTTGCAGTGTACATGTATGTTGTGATCTTGAATGGGCAGGGGACGAATAGCCCGTGGTCCCAGTCTTGGATGAACCTGAAGCTAATGTTAAGGTCGTTTGGGCAAAGTTGGCGCGTATATTCTCCCATCGTACAAATATGATGTACCGCTCACGGCGACGCTGGAGGGAGTAAAGTTTCAAGGCTTTAAGGCGATCCCAATAATCGAGAGCAGCCATGCCTTCAATTCGTTCAGTGAGTGCCCTCTGGGGTGACTCAATCCTGGAGATGCTTTGTCTTGTATGGGAGACCACATGTGCAGCAGTATTCAAGGTGGTGGCCGTACAAAGGAGGAGAAAAGTGGTATGATGACACCTTGTTCTCTGGACCGGAAAGTTCTTAAGATCCAGGAACTCATCCTACGAGCTATATCGACCTTCTTGTTGATGTGTGCACTCCAACTGAGATCGTCATCAACAATTACACCCAGGTCTCTGATATTGTTAGAGGCTGTGAGCGGTTCCCCTGAAGGAAGAGAGTATGGTTGTTTTAGTGAAGAATTTCTTCCAAAATGCATCAGCTCAAATTTTCCATCGTTCAGTTGCATTTTGTTTCTGTCTGCCCATTGACTCACAGCATATAGATCAGACTGGAGTTGAGTTCGGTCTGCTTCTTCATTGACGATTTGCTGGAGCTTAGTGTCATCAGCAAATATTTTCACTTTGCAGTAATGTACGAGTAGAAGGCAGGGACTGAACTCGGAACCATATGGTTGGTAAGCATGCTACTTACCACACAGCAACTCCTGCGCCTGGTTAGTTAATTATGATTTTAATCAAGATATTCTCCTCTCAGATTCACTCATTTATTTCAGCGGTTCTTCAGTTTTCCTAAAAGCTGTAAAAGAACTCGGAAGTTTGGGCTCCCAGCCAGACCTTCTGCGATACCCCTTAAAGCCAGCAACTTTTCAGTACCCTCTCGTATACACCAAAGAAACCGGTAAATCGGTCCAAAGCTCATTAAGGATTAACGCGTGCAAATTTCCACGGCGTTTGTCTTTATCTATGACTATTAATAAAGCCTAACGTCTGATATTTACTAAGGTAGGAACAGATTAACCACAGCCAGTACTCAGACATGGACAGTTATATGTCTCGTTTTCTAGAGTTCAACAGCTGTTAGATATTGGAGTTGAAGTTAAGCAAGCGAAACAATACGGAAAGACAGTTATCAAAGACGTTTTATACGGAGATCATCCCAAATAAATATTTTCAGTTAAAAACCAGATTTTTCCTACTTTTATTATCAGGTTTTCAAATATTTTGGCTTAAAATTACATCAGATGAGTCATGCTTGATATTTGTTATATTGTTACTAACACTGTCAATTATGTAAATTATAATTTATTTAAGCCAATCAGTTGATGAGTCCATTATCATAAAACTAACGAAGTAAAATGATACATGAATGCATGGACCAAAATATATTTAAGAAGATGTAAAAATTGTTATTTAAAGGTTCAGAATCACTCTATTTCATGCCCTTGTGACAAATCCTCCTCCTCACCATCATCATTAGTACCATCACCACCATTACCACCACCACTACCACCACCATCATCATCGTCGTCGTCATCGTCATCGTCATCATCAGTATCATCATCATCGTCATCATCATCATAGCTATTATTATGGCGACAAACTGCCAGAACCGTCAGCATGCCCAGACGAAATTTCAGCCTTCTTCACGTTCTGAGTTCAAATTCCTCCGGAATTGACTTTGTATTTCATTCTTTCGGGGTCGATAAATTAAGTACCAGTTGAGCACTAGGAGTTGATGTGATCAATTTACATACACACTGGAACTTGCTGGCCTTGTATCCAAATTTGAAACTGGTATTATTATCGTCGTCGTCATCATCATCATCTTCGTTATCATCGTTATTGTCACCACCATCACCATCAAGGCGGCGAGCTGGCAGAAACGTTAGCACGCCGAGCGAAATGCTTAGCAGTATTTCGTCTGCCGCTACGTTCTGAGTTCAAATTCCGCCGAGGTCGACTTTGCTTTTCATCCTTTCGGGGTCGATGAAATAAGTACCAGTTATGCACTGGGGTCGACGTAATCGACTTAATCCGTTTGTCTATCCTTGTTTGTCCCCCAAGGTGTTTAGCCCCTTGTGGGCAATAAAATAAATAAGAAACGTTGGCGCGTCGGATACAAGTGCTTAATAGCATATCTTCCGACACTCAAACTTCTTCCCAGCGCTGGATTAACCATTAAGCAAAATAAGCACAGGAGGATCACCACATAAATGGTAGATGGTTTACTGCACAAAAGAAATCACTTTAAACTCGCTAAAATAATATTCAAAGTGGCTTATATGATGGGAAATATAATTTCAAAGTGTTCATGATATCCTGTTATTATTTTTATTGTATTTATTATTGAATTTATATTTCTGTAATTTTGTCTCTTTTTTCCGTCCTTGTTTTTGTATACATTCGCTGCTTTCTTCCAAGGAGTCTAATGCTCTTAGGTTCGTTTTTCCTTGGGTCTGGCCACATCGGAGCAATCTCAAGAATAATCAGCCGAAATTGCGAGGATAATCTGGTGCTTGACTGAGGAAAGAAAACTTCGAATGCCCCGTCCTTGTTTTCTTTCTATTGTCTATCTGGGTGGTTTGTATCACCTAGCTGTCCAGATGTTTTGCGTCCCATTTTGTATTTTATATATATATATATATATATATATATATATATATATATATATAATATATATATATATATGATATATATATATATATATAATATAATATACATATATATATACATATATATATATATACATACATACATACATACATACATACATACATACGACGAGCTTCCAGTTTCCGTTTACCAAATTCACTCACAAGGCTTTGATTGGCCCGAGGTTAACATAGAAGACATCTGCCCAAGGTGTCACGCAGTGGGACTGAACTCGGAACCATGTGGTGAGGAAGCAAGCTTCTTATCACATAGCTACGCCTGCGCCACTTCGAATATCTTTCATTAGGAAATTGAAGAAGAATACAAAACAGCGAAGTTGATGGGAAAATTCTAATATGTGAGACTCGCCTCTGAATTCGAAACGAGATCCTTCGCAATGGGTGAGAGATTTTAATAGAAAAGAAAGAAAAAAATGTACCCTGATCATGGATATGTGCATAGATATCTTTATATATAAAAGAAAGGTTGTGTGTCTGTCTACTCCGATTTAGATTCCTAACTACTCCCACATTTTGCGATGCAGTTTAACCAAAACCGGGTATCTAATAGTCGTGATTCATATCGAGCCCTTTTGGGTATTAGCGCGCGTCTACGATGAGGCTACGATTTTTAAAATAATTTACCATCATTTTTTTCCATTTTAATGCATATTTTTTTTAACACAGGGAAGTAACTCTCTAAAAATGTCTACGATGAGTCAACGATTAAAAAAATATTTACCATAATTTTTTTTCCATTTTTAATGCATTTTTTGCTATTTTTTGGCTATAACTCTCTAAAAATGCTTATATAGTTATTTCCCTTACAAACCCGAGCAACGCCGGGCGATACTGCTAGTATATTAATACGTACGTACATACATATATACGCATACATTCGTACAAACATAAAAACATACATATATGCATAGACGGATATATAAATACATACATACACATACTTATTGAAGGACAAATACATACGTATATATAATTACATACGTATAGATACATACATACGCATACATACATACATACACATAAATACATGCACATATATAAATACATACACATATATGCATACTTACACATACAAACATGCATATTTGCATACGCACATACGCGATGCTTCAGCATGGCCGCAGTAAAGTGATTGAAACATATAAAAGAATAAAAGAACACATACATACATGTACATGCTTCAATCCATACACATACATATTTACATACATATATAAATGGCGGTGACCCAGCATGGCCACAGCTCATTAGCTGAAACTGGAAAAATCAAAATCAAAATCATACATATATACATACATACGTATATACACATGCGTGCACATAATTAGATACAAAAATATACATACATAATAGGCGTAGGAGTTGCTGTGTGGTAAGTAGATTGCTTACGAACACATGGTTCCAGGTTCAGTCCCACTGCGTGGCACTTTTGGGCAAGTGTCTTCAACTATAGCCTCGGCCGAACAAAGCCTTGTGAGTGGATTTGGTAGACGGAAACTGAAAGAAGGCTCTCGTATATATGTATGCATGTATATATGTATGTGTGTATGTGTGTGTGTGTGTGTGTGTGTATATGTTTGTGTGTGTATATGTTTGTGTGTCTGTGTTTGTCCCCCCAACATCGCTTGACAACCGATACTGGTGTGTTTACGTCTTCATAACATAGCGGTTCGGCAAAAGGCCGATAGAATAA
>NC_043007.1:26734656-26739852 GCF_006345805.1 Octopus sinensis
ATCGACCCCAGTGCGTAACTGGTACTTTATTTATCGACCCCGAAAGGATGAAAGGCAAAGTCGACCTCGGTGGAATTTGAACTCAGAATGTAAGGGTAGACGAAATACCGATTTCTTTACTACCCACAAGGGGCTAAACACAGAGAGGACAAACAAGGACAGGCAAACGGATTAAGTCGATTATATCGACCCCAGTGCGTAACTGGCACTTAATTTATCGACCGCGAAAGGATGAAAGGCAAAGTTTACCTCGGCGGAATTTGAACTCAGAACGTAGCGGCAGACGAAATACCTATTTCTTTATTACCCACAAGGGGCTAAACACAGAGGAGACAAACAAGGACAGACATAGGTATTAAGTCGATTATATCGACCCCAGTGCGAAACTGGTACTTAATTTATCGACCCAGAAAGGATGAAAGGCAAAGTTTACCTCGGCGGAATTTAAACTCAGAACGTAGCGGCAGACGAAATACCACGAAGCATTTCCCCGGCGTGCTAACGACTCTGCCAGCTCGCCGCCTTAGTTCCAGTTAATGCTATCAACGGGACAGCCTGCTCGTGAAATTAACGTGCATGTGGCTGAACCCTCCACAGACACATGTATCCTTACGTTATCATCGGAGAGATTTAGCGTGACACAGAGTGTGACAAGGCGACGAGGCTAGCACTTTGAAACACGGGCTCGGCTCATTTTTGCCAGCTGGGTGGACTAGAGCAACGTGAAATAAAGTGTTTTGCTCGAGGACTCAACGCGTCGCCGGGAATTGAACTCACGAGTTTACGATCGTGCCCCAAATACTCTTATCACTAAGCAACGTGCCTTCACACAAACAATTTATTGTTTACGTAATGCAAATGATATCGTCACAATGTACTAATTACCGCAAATCAAATAAGATCATAATACAGGACATATACTTAAAGGGAGACTTTTAACAAAAATATTAATCATGAGCTAAAGTAGAACTCGGAAGACGTAGGATGTCTGCGTTTTATCAACTAATTTCTCTGTCTTGCGTCACACAAGAAGGGATGTTATTCTGTACTTTTGGGTGCACCAAATTCAAACACAAACACAAACAGAGGCCTAACCCGACCTAAGTGATAAGGCCCCACCCGTATTTGACTAAGTGGGTGACCTGAAATATTTCTGTATACTCTTACTCGTTTACTTGTTTCTGACATTTGACTGTGGCCATGCTGGAGCACCGCCTTTAGTCGAGAAAATCGATCCCAGGACTTATTCTTTGTAAGCCTAGTACTTATTCTATCGGTCTCTTTTGCCGAACCACTAAGTTACGGGGACGTAACACACCAGCATCGGTTGTCAAGCGATGTTGGGGGGACAAACATAGACACACAAACATACATACCCACACACACACAAACACACACACAAACACACATATATATATACATATATGCGACGGGTTTCTTTCAGTTTCCGTCTACCAAATCTAACTGCTAAGTTACGGGGACGTAAACACATCAGCATCGGTTGTCAAGCGATGTTAGGGAGACAAACATAGACACACAAACATACATACACACACACACACAAACACACACACAAACACACACATATATATACATATATGCGACGAGCTTCTTTCAGTTTCCGTCTACCAAATCCACTCACAAGGCTTTGGTCGGCTCGAGGCTATAGTAGAAGACATTTGCCCACGGTACCACGCTGTTGGGACTGAACCCGAAACCATGTGGTTCGTAAGCAAGCTACTTACCACACAGTCACTCCTACGCTTGTATATACATTTTTTTAAAAGGTATTTCAGTTCTTTTTATAGCAAACTGAATGTCATATGTCCTTGCTTTTAGCCAAGTATTTAAAGCGTCTTCTACGTCACAGCACTAACCCACGCACCTCGTTTTATATAGTTTTGGCATGTTCGTCTCCAACCCATTTTGCAATTTCATTGGTTTTAACGTTTCATGTAATTGTATGTGTGTATAAAGGAAATTGAACATAATTGCTAATGCTGCAGAAAATCATTGAAATAATAATAATAATAATAATAATAATAATAATAATAATAATAATAATAATAATAATAATAATAATAATAATAATAATCCCCTGACGCAGTACCAGGCAGTGGCTCTCATGGCTTCTGATCTTAACTGATTGGAAGTGTTATCATGGAAGACACTTCCACGCAGTGGGGCTGAACACGAGACCACTTGGCTGGAAAACAGCGGCATTTGAACTCTCAGTTTCTGTCTACCAGCTCCATTCCCAAGGATTTGGTGGGACTCCGGCTAAAATCGAAGGCACTCCCACGCAGTGGACTGAACACGAGACCACTTGGCTGGAAAACAAACTTCTTACCAACAAGCCACAGCCGCAAATGCATACATACATACATACATACATACATACATACATACATACATACATACATACATACATACATACATGCATACATACATACATGCATATACATGTGTGTGTGTGCGTGTGTGTCTGTGTTTGTGTGTGTGTGTGTGTGTGTGATGCTAGAATCATAGATTTTTTTCTTTTTCCTCTTACACACACCTGAGAATTTTTGTTTATTAAACGCCTCTATTGTCAGCCATTTAAATCTAGCCGTTGGTCTTTGCTCTTCAAGATATTTCAGTTATGTGGCATTTAACATCGGATATTTTCCTTAACGAATATTTTATCTGATGAAAACTCTTTGAAGACGCCTCATAATCTTATTTTCTTTTTTGTGAGATTTTTTACTTATTTATTATTTATTTATTTTTAGCTTATCTGTATTTTTTTACTTATTATCAACATCAATCAACATCATCATCATCATCATTATTATTATATTATTTACACTATTACTATTATTATAAGGCTGCGAGCTGGCAGAATCGTTATCACGCTGGACGAAATGCTTAGCGATATTTGGCCTGTTGCAACGTTATGTGTTCAAATTCCGCTGAGGTCGACTTTGTCTTTCATGTTTTCGGGGTCGATAAATTAAGTACCAGATGATTACTGTGTGTCTATGAAATTGACTAGTCCCCTCGCCACAAATTGGAAAATCTTGTACCTCCAGTAGAAAGTTATTATTATATTATTATATTATTATATTATTATTATTATTGAGTGAGAGAAGCAGTTCATGCCATCAAGTGACAGGGGGTAAAATATACAAAGCCCAATATACCCATCTGACTACCGTCTGATAAAGGTACACAGGCACATGCATCACCAACCATATGTGCGCGACATGGTGATCTCATATCAAGATAAACAGCACATGACCTTGCAGGTGGGGCCCAGTTAGAATTTTCTTCAGGTTGAGTAGCCCATCCCGCTCAAACGGTCCCTGAATAAGGGTTGTTTAAGGATGTTGAAGAACCACCCATGTTTCCAGGGTGTGAACTATTCAAACCCTAAACAATCCCTCTCAACACTGGCTATGGTGACCCCACTACTTCTGCTCGTGATCAGAGATGCACATATCGTCAGCCACTAAGGGACATGCTCAATGGTTACGGTCAAAACAAACTGACAAGCAAAATCTGTGGTATGAGCAGAATAGTTGCTGTAGCCCATCTTTTATACCAAGACAACACAATGTACATGATAAACACTTCCAAACAGTTAAGATCAGAAGCCATGAGAGCCACTGCCTGGTACTGCATCAGAGCATATTATTATTATTATTATTATTATTATTATAAGGCGATGAGCTGGCAGAAACGTCAACACGCCGGGCGAAATGCTTAGCGGGATTTCGGCTGCCGTTACGTTGTGAGTCAAATTCCGCCGAGGTCGACTTTGCCTTTCATCCTTTCAGGGTCGATTAAATAAGTACCAGTTACGCACTGGGATCGATATAATCGACTTAATCCGGTTGTCTGTCCTTGTTTGTCTCCTCTGTGTGTAGCCCCTTGTGGGTAGTAAAGGAAATAGGTATTTCGTCTGCCGTTACGTTCCGAGTTCAAATTCCGCCGAGGTCGATTTTGCCTTTCGTTTTTTCGGAGTCGATAACTTAAATACCAGCTGATTACTGGTGTCTATGTAATTGACTAGTTCCCTCCCCACAAATCTGAGTCCTGAGCCCTACAGTAGAATGGATTTTATTATTATTATTATATTATTATTATTATTTATTATTATTATTATTATTATATTATTATTATTATTATTATTATTGTTATTATTGTTATTATTATTATTATTATTGATATTATTATATTATTATTATTATTATTAATATTATATAAGGCGGCGAGCTGGCAGAATCGTTAGCACGCTGGACAAAATGCTTAGCGGTATTTCGCCCGACGCTACGTTCTGAGTTCAAATTCCACCGAGGTCGACTTTGCCTTTCATCCTTTGGGAGTCGATAAAATAAGTACCAGATAAATATTGGGGTCGATGTAATCGACTACACCCCCTCCCCCCAAATTTCAGGCCTTCTACCTTCAGTAGAAAGGATTATTATCATTATTTTCATCTTCCATTTTATCGGTGTTGTTCTTGTTATTATTATTTTGTTGTATATTAATGTTGTAATATACGTTTGGCAGAGGGTTGAATCTTTTAAAGAAATAAAGGAAGGAAGGAAGGAAGGAAAGGATTATCTAGTAAATTCCATTGAGATGTCTTAACACCAACCAGTTAGTAGTCACGTGATCGTTGGATGTGTTGTAGCATTGTAAAGCGCACAGTAAAAGCCGATCCTCTTTAACACCCACTCTCACCTATGTTAGTGTAGATTTTTACATGGTAGCTTTACGAACTACAAGTAAGAGCTATATTGTAATGAAACCGCACCCTACTAATTCTGCAGAAAGATACGTCTGGTACAAACGAACAAAATTCAAACAGGATGGTCATAACTGGAATGTGTTTCATTATGAGGTCTGCTGAGATGACATATATTTAAACATCATCATTAACTATAAACAACAACAGCAGTGGAGGCGCAATGGCCAGTGGTTAGGGCAGCGGGACTCGCGGTCGTAAGAACTTGGTTCGATTCCCAGACCGACATTGTGAGTATTTATTGAGCAAAAAACACCTAAGCTCCACTAGGCTCCGGGCGGGGAGGGTGGTGAACCCAGCTGTACTCTTTCACCACAACTTTCTCTCACTCTTTCTTCCTACTTCTGCCACAAAGCAGAGGAACCATGGTGTAAACCCACTATGGTGTGGTAAACTTTCAGACC
>NC_043007.1:26739952-26759952 GCF_006345805.1 Octopus sinensis
AGCATAAATTCTCAAAGTTTAGCTTCGCTGATTCCATCTCACCTGGAGACTACGCATTTATTATTATTATTATTATTAGTATTATTATTATTATTATTATTATTATATATTTCAATATATATATATATTGAAATAAAATAATACATATATCTATAATACATAGACAGACCCAAATATTGCTATAAATAAATATGTATATGTGAGTGCCTTTCACGTATATATACATATGTATATACGCGCGCGCACACACACAACACACACACACACACACACACACACACACACACGCATACACACACACACATATATATATATATATACATATATAGAAAACTAATTATATGTCTATGTATATAAGTATATATATGTGTGTGTGTGTGCGTGTGTGCGTGTGTACGTGTGTGTGTGTACATTAGCATAGAGAATGAAATAAAATATTATTGAATGTTATTATGTTGTGGGGAAAACATCGGCATAAGAACGATAAATACAAGAGTGGAATAGTTCGAAGCGTGACGTCACTTCAGCCATTGCTACAAGAAGTTGAAAGACGACCGTTACACATTGAGTATATAAAGCTGATGAACAGAGGAAGTTTTGTCATTCAACATGGCTTCTGTTTTCGTTGGTCACTTTTTCTCTCGTTCTCTGCTGTTGGTGAAGAACTACTTCCGAGACAATACCTGATTAAGACATTTCTCTTTTTACTTCTACGAGCATTGCATTTATTTTGCTTCTATGAGCATGGATTCGATTTCCTTGACTAAAAGGCGGTGCTCCAGCTTGGCCGCAGTAACACGGCTGAAACAAAAAGATTAAAAGAAAAAAGAATATATATACATATAAAAACAAAGGTAAACAGGACGAAGTGTAGAAAATTAAGGAAAGTGCAAGGAAATTAGTGATTGACCACTAGGGGGCATAAAAACTTGGCATTTTCTGACTCTGCATTGAAATTGTCTGTTCTGAGGTCAGAGAGGTCCGACGGAAAAGTTGGCAGCTCTTAAGAAAGTAATGAAAAATGAATGCTAACAGATTTTCTTTCAATTTAAATGGTTAAACCACTATTAAGTGAAAGTAGTTGCAAATATGTGTGACTCTGTGTGTATGCTTGCAGCACGAACACACTCACGCAGGCACACACACACACACACACATACATACAAACACTGGCACACATATATATATATATATAATATATATATATATATATTATACACACACACATACAGGAATATATGCATATATATATTTGTATATACATATATATATATATATATATATATATATATATATATATATATATATATATATGTATGTATATATATATATATATGTATATATATATATATATATAATACATATGGCTTCTGATATTTTTAATCACCAGAATTTACTGAAATGACTGAAGAACCAAGATTTTGGTGCAGGCCATTTACGAATCTGATTTAAAACATGAGAGCTCTTTGATTTTTAAGAATGAATTACGCGTCTTTCTGGAATGTTCTATATACGCATGTGTGCGTACATAATACTTGATAGATAGATAGATAGATAGATAGATAGATAGATAGATAGATAGATAGATAGATAGATAGATAGATAGATATTCGTACGCACAAATAGTTGTGTGTATGCTTGTGTTTGTTTGTGTGCGTGTGTGTGTTTGTGTGTGTGTGTGTGTGTGTGTTTGTGTGTGTGTGGTGTGTGTGTTTGTGTGTGTGTGTGTGTGTGTGTGTGTGTGTGCGTGTGTGTGTGTAAGTATGCGTGCGTGCGTGGATTTCTTTATGAAACGCTTTATATTCGAATTACAATATCTTTTCGAGGAAGACAGCGTCGAGCTGGCAGAAACGTTAAGCAGGCCGGGCGAAATGCTGGGCGTTATTTCGTCTGTCTTTACGTTCTTCAAGTTCTGCCGAGGCCGACTTTGCATTTTATCCCTTCGGAGTCGATAAATTAAGTACGAGTTGCGTACTGGGGCCGATGCAATGGACTGGACCCCTCCCCCAAAACTTCGGGCCTAGTGCCCAACGTAGAAAAGAATATCTTCTCAGTGAGGCCGTATATGCTTGCTGTCTATAATTTCTACACTGATTCAAGCATCATAACAGTTCTGTTTACTCTCAATTTCAAACATTTTAGCAGACCCACAAGGGTCCTGTATCCCTATTCCTATCAGTGGTCCCTATGCTGTTCAACTGTTCGTCCAAGATGGTGTCCCAATCGCCCTCTAACACTCAAGATCACATTGTTCCTCGTAAAAAAGCTCAGACTCCAGAAGACGACTGCCTGTCCTTTCTACGCTGCTATTAACAGAGTGTTGAACTTGCTATAGATGATGTTGGTTTAGCCACTTTTTCCTAAGTCCTTTGCTTTTCCTTTCAGCTAATATTGGCGTTGAACCTTGTTGTTGTTGTTGTTGCTATTGTTGTTGTTCTTATTATTGTTGCTGCTGCAGCGATGTTGTCAGCACTATTCAGCCGCTCCTTTCCTCTTTCACTATTTACATTGTTTTTGAAGAAGGCTCTGAGATGGTCAACTCTTTCAAATATTGGCCTTTCAGTCGTTTGTTCTCCACAGTTCTTCTCAGTTCCGCCCCATTCTGCAGAAAGATTAGCTCTGGTATCCTTTCCAGATATCCCGGTTTTACATGGAGCAGCACTAATGGTGAGACTTGGCATATCTGGTTCTTTCAAGTATAATTACAGTACAACTAATAGAGATTCCGTACCTTCTATCCATCGAAATTCACGAGCAAGTCCTGGGTCCTTGGAAGCCACGTTGAAAAACTAACAATACGCATGTCCATATACAACACAAGTTGTCGAAACCGCGACCTCATGACTGCGAGGCGATTTTCTAAACTATCCAGCAACTTGCCATACATACTCCAAAGTAAATAGCAACAAGAGCACTCAGAGAACGCAAACCTCTGCCAAGGCAACACCAACATCCTCTCAACGATTAGCCAGGGATGAGCTTCAAAATGAGAATATCTGAAATAAACTCGATTGCTCTCACAAACGAGAATACTAAAAATAAACCCGACCACTTGCAAAAGTTAAGTAAAAAAACAGGAAAAATAAACCAGGATACTTGTCCGGCACCGGACCGATCTCAAAATCTAATCGGTTTTTGCCAATCACGAGGCCAACTATCTCTGAAAGTTTCATCGGAATCCGTCCAGCAGTTCTTGAGATATCTTGTCAACAGACAAACAAACACGACTGAAAACAATACCTCCGTCTTAGCGAAGGCGCAGGTAATTAGAGAATGTGAGAGAGAGAGAGAGAGAGAGAGAGAGAAGAAAAGAATTACAGACTGAAATAGAGAGATAGTGATAGAGAGCAGAGATAGTGAGAGAGAGATAGAACAGAGATAGTGAGTGAGTGAGAGAGTGAGAGATATTAAAAGCTACTTAAAGTGTATATGACTAATTGTTGAAAGTTTGTCGACCTGTTTGCTTTGCTGATCTCTTACATGACTATACTGATCCTCTTTTCTCTTCTATTCTCTAGGTATGTAATCGTTTCCACTGTTTCCGTGCGAAGACAGCTCAAAGACTGTATGTAAGATTTACAAATTTACTTTTTCTTCTTTTCATATAAACTCTATGACATAAGATCTGTAATCTCTCTTAATCCCAAGTAATCTCTCGCAAGATCATCTTCAGATATTCACGAAACAACTTTATTTACTTCGGTTAAACCGGTTAAACGTAAGGAGAAGATAAACTTACAAGTTTTAGCTCCTCACGTTTCGAGTTCAAATGAAACTGAGTTGAACTTTGACATTTATCTTTTCTGAGTCGAGCGCTATAATAATTGCCAAACTAGCAATGAAGAATCTTCAGCACGCCGATAACAGCTAAACGGCATTCCTTCCGACTCTTTACATTTAGAGTTCGAATCCTGCCTAGATCAGCATTATCGCGTATCCCTCCGGGGGAAAAATACTGCGTCCATTATTTTCGACTTGTCCACTTCCCTCAAATGTTGCTGACCTTAAACCCTGCAATGATCTGATGGCTGTTCAGAGAAATTTTGTGATCTCTGTCACTTAAATGGCATTGAAGAATGGTAATCGAATTTGGACACGAGGAAATTAAATCAAAAACAATTATTGTATCGTTTATGAATTTATTTTTTGTAAAATTCCTGATGTGAAATCGTGTCTTGAAACATTGTTATACTTCGAGACGGTCATTTCTTTTTTTTTTTCATTTCTGCCAAATAAACACACGCACTATCCATTTGTTCTTCACTCGTTTATTATCGTTCATATTTTATCTTATATCCACTGTCTACCAAGAACGATTATATAGTGCGTGTGTTTATTTGGTAAGTAAAAGATGGGACCATAGCAAAATAATTGTAACGGTCTTCTTTAACCTTCTATTTGTGGTTATGTAGTAAATCATTACGAGATAGGAGTTTGGTCAAATTATTACAACTGTGTTCGTATTAGTTCCCTAAGGACCGAATTCAAATCAAAAGATTTCGCTTTCGACACAAAAATGAACGCTATCAGATTGTTGTTATTGTTGTAGTTGTTGTCGTCGAATTCGTTTTCATCGTCGTTGGTGTTGTTGTTGTTGTTGTTTTTGCAGCGATTATGTCAGCAGTAGTCAGGCTCTTCTTTCCTATTTGCTATTTTCATTGTGTTGGCAGAACGGTCTGGGATGGCCGACCGTTCCACAACCGTGGCTTTCCGACCGTCTGCCCTCCACAATTCCTCTTAGTTGCGCTCCGTTGCAGTATCAGTTCGTATTCTTTACGTTCTGGTTTCAAAATCCTCATTCCAGGCTTAATACTCGAGCACACGGCCCCTCGTTCACCTCGCAAATCCTCATTAAATCAATGGCATAGAAAAGCCGGAAACATTTTAGAGGGGTCTCATACTGAAACGCATTGAAAACTGCTGAAAATTAGCAAAGGAAGAATCATATTCACAACAAATAACTGAAATAGATATGACAGATATGTGGGGGCCACAGAGGTATAGTTTCAAATTGTAATGGAAACCCTATCATTTCACATATGACCAATGGCTTTAAACCAGGCAAACACGTCATTTAATCCCGTTCCAAGATTATCTATGGCCTGCAAATTTCGTTCCTAGTTAATTAAACTATTGCAATGAATATGAATTCCATTTCTGAAATGTCAAAGTAGGAAAGTTAATCTAGACCTGGATTGAAACAGCTGACCCCTCCCACGAAATTCCAGGCCCTTCCTGCTAAAATTTTAAACAATCGTGACTATTTTATTAATACTCCAACAATCTTTTTACACAAAAAAACAAAACAAAATCACCCGCATAAATATACACACCTACGTACAACAGGGGAATATATTATTCAAAGATGTTACTTGAATGAAAAGTAATACTTAAATTACGTCTAGAATATTTGATGCACATTCTCTTATTCTTTAGAGGTAATTGCGTGTAATGTTGTTTGCAATACTTCGTCGTGGGTTTTTAACAGACCGTACAAGTTTCGGTTTTGACATGACGCCGTCAGTACAGCAACAGAAGCCTTGTGTGAAATTTTTCGTATAAATATCCGAAAGTGTAACACTCATCAAAATAATTAAAATATATCAGCGTAGCCTTACATTGTTCCTTCTCAAGCCATGCCTGGCTCATAGGGCTGGTTTCCCGTTTCCTTGGCGTGTAGGTTCCCCACCTGGACGGGACGCCGGTCCGTCACAGGTGAGCTGCAAGATGCAGGAGGAAAGAATGAGAGAAAGTTGTGACGAAAGAGTCAGTAGAAGTTCGCCATTACCTTCTGCCGGAGCGACGTGGAGCTTAGGTGTTTTGCACATAAACACACACATCGCCCGGTCTGAGATTCGAACCCCCGATCCCCCGACTGTGAGTCCGCTGCTTTAACCACTAGGACATGTGCCTCCACAGCGTTTACGTTAGTGACTCTCAATTACAAAGTCCAATGATTTTTAACAAATAAGAATATTTTTTTTCCAAATTAAATGATGTCCTTCGGATAAACTTTGATATTTGTTTGTAGACAAGACACAGCTTTGAAGATATTTCTGTTAATTGAAAATCATTGGCGTATTAGAGTCAATAACCGCCTTCGATAAGTTGGAAAAAAATCCACATACATTCAAAAGTAATTTCATGTAAATACGAATAGTATTACTTGAATAATTAAAAAGTTAATTATGTAAAAACATTAGTTAGTTTCCTTACCCCAGTATATTTTTTTGTTTTAATAATTTATACTATCCAAAGATAACACTTAACCGTTTTAATTATATTACTCTTTACACAATATTGCTCGTTAAGCGTACAGAGTATATCATTCTGAAGAGGTTTAATAAGCTGAAACATATCCATAGTTGTCATATAAGGCGGCGAGCTGGCAGAAACTTTAGCACGCCGGGCGAAATGCGTAGCCTTATTTCGTCTGCCGTTCCGTTCTGAGTTCAAATTCCGCCAAGATCGACTTTGCCTTTCATCCTTTCGGGGTCGATAAATTAAGTACCAGTTACGCACTGAGGTCGATATAATCGACTTAATCCCTTTCTCTGTCCTTGTTTGTCCCTTCTGTGTTTAGCCCCTTGTGGGTAGTAAAGAAATAGGTATTTCGTCTGTCTTTACGTTTTGAATACAAATTCCGCCGAAGTCGACTTGGCCTCTCATCCTTTCGGAGTCGATAAATTAAGTACCAGTTACGCACTGGGGTCAATCCATGTGTCTGACCTTGTTCGTCCCATCTGTGTTTAGCCCCTTGTGGGTAGTAAAGAAACAGAAACATATCCCTAGTTGTCATTTTAATGAGTCTGTCAATTTTTAATTTCTCTGAATTTCTCCTCCCTTCTTTTTGAGGGTCGCTTAGAGCATTTTTAATTAAGAACACGTTGCGTAAAACGTTCCGCCCAACTCCCTTTCGGTTATCCAATGAAAACATTTTTTTCCATAGAACTAATATAATTTTCCTTGAGGCATAATTAATTAAAGCTAACATTTTAATAGTTTATTTGTTTACGGTGTTAGCGCAAACTTAACTTAAAAAATAATTATATTCGAGACAGCTATTTCGCAATATTTAAATAAAATTTATAACATTTTGAAATGATATCTATTTAAACAACTCTATGAAATTTATATAAGTTCAAGTGCCATAAAAATGCCTTATGTAACAGAACGCTCTTTACAGAATTTTGCCAAGACTAACACATCTTTCCTCTTTACAATATTTGTATTTTTTCGTTATTTCCTTCTTGTTTACAATATTTGATTTCATATGCCTCCATTTCTAAGATGAATTCTCAGTAGAATTGAAGTTGGCGCTGAATATCTCGTGGTCGATAAAACGAGAGTTAGTGACACATTGAAAAATTCTAACAGGTGACGTTGCCATCTTTATCATTGTTTCATTAAGGCAAACAAACAGCAACAATTGATACAATTTTTTTTGTTACGAAAATCGAAATCGTTGAACTGCATTGAGTTCCTTCCTAAGACTCGGTTTCGCTTCCTATGTTAGCTGATTCTTGTTCCATCGATACGTTCGGATAATTGTAGTGTATATATCTTGTCGGCCATAATTGCTAGCTATTCTAAATGTATTCCACACATGACAATCTACTCTGGATATATATATATATATATATATATATATATATATATTTCGTCTGCCGTTACGTTCTGGGTTCAAATTCTGCCGAGGTCGACTTCACCTTTCATCCTTTCAGGGTCGATTAAATAAGTACCATTTACGCATTGGGGTCGATATAATCGACTTAATCTATTTGTCTGTCTTTATTTGTCCCCTCTGTGTGTAGCCCCTTGTGGGCAGTAAAGAAATAGGTATTTTGTTTGTCTTTACGTTCTGAGTTCAAATTCTACCGAGGCTGACTTTGCCTTTGATCCTTTCGAGGTCGATTAAATAAGTACCAGTTATTCACTTGTATCGATGTAATCGACTCAATCCGTTTGTCTCTCCTTGTTTGTCCTCTCTGTGTTTAGCCCCTTGTGGGTAGTAAAGAAATACATATTTCGTTTGTCTCTACGTTCTAAATTCAAATTCCGCCGAGGTCGACTTTGCCTTTCATTCTTTCGGGGTCGATAAATTAAGTACCAGTTGCGTACTGAGGCCGATCTAATCGATTGAGCCCCCCTCCCCCAAAACTTCGGGTCCTGTGTCTAGAGTAGGAAATGATATTTAGCACTTAAAATTAACATATTGAGTCTTCAAACTAGCTCAACGATTCTTCAGTTTGGTTCTTTTATAAGCCAGGATAATAATAATTTGAAATTATGGCACGAGTTTTGGAGCGAGTAGGTTAGTCGATACCATCAACTCTACTACTTGTCTGGTATTCATTTTAATCTTCCCCAGAAGCAGAAAACCTGTAAATACAAAGTTGAATCTGGTGAAAGAATTCCTCCTACACGTTTCTTCTGACGCTTTAACGACTCTACCAGGTCGTCGACTTTTATCTAAACTAATAATATAACCACTACCTTCCAAACCTGCATAGACATCTTTTTCTTTTATTTTAAATCACAGACTTAATATTGAATGATAAACAAAACTTCCAAACTTATTGAATTTTTCAAAGAAATCTTTCTGCTGTCAGTATATAAAGAACAAAGTTAGTTTACCGAATTAATATATAAGGTACCTCAAATATTTTTGTGTTTGTTTTATTGTGCTTATTATATTAAAGAACGTTATATTGCTATAGAGTTTTTTTTAGATCTTATTTTCTTAATTTATTATATTTTCCTTTATTTTGGTATGTTTTTTTTTATTTCTTTTTCAGTGCAGATATTTTGCAGAAAGACAAAATAACGAATTAGAATTTATTTCAAAACGCTTGAAGTATGTCGGTGATGATGTAAACCTTCTCTGGAAAACAGAGACAAATAGTAATTTTCGGCAAGCATTGCTTCTGCGTTACTCTTCCCGTACTGTCTGGCGAAAAGCGGTGGTGGAGTAAGCAACACGATCATTAACAGCGACTGTTAAGCAAAGAGAGAGGTTCTGGTTCTAACTGCGACGAATGCCAGCCATAAACCATTCGAAAGCCACCCTTCTTTTCTATACCATTAAATTATATTTTGCAGAGTTTGAACTCCTGTAATCATTAATCTCCTGGATCAGGAATCATATGATCCTAAACAACAACAGCTCCTCGTAGAGGCGCAATGGCCCAGTGGTTAGGGCAGTGGACTAGCGGTTTTAAGAGCGCGCTTTCGATGCCCAGACCGGGCGTTATGAGTGCTTATTGAGCAAAAACACCTCAGCTCGACGAGGCTCCGGTGAGAAGTGGTGGTGAACCCCTCTGTCCTCTTTCACCACAACTTTCTCTCACTCTTTCTTCCTACTTCTGTCACAAAGCAGAGGAACCACGGTGTAACCCACTATGGTGTGGTAAAACTTTCAGACTCTAGTCTAGATTGCGAATCCTCTGTACCCCACGATGGTTCAGGTCTCCACCCGTTAAAAACCACCGTTTACGGAATGAGGATAACAACGTAGCTTTCGCGCCCGTGCAACCGCCAGTCTATCACGTGTGGTGCGTGGATCTTCAAGTTGCCACACGCATTCTTAGAAGCTTAGAGAGGCTCGAATTATTCTTTGTGGCTAATGGCCTGATTCCTGATTGGAAGAAGAAGAAGACAACAGCCCCCCTCCCCACTACTACTACTACTACTACTACTACTACTACTATTACATAACATTGTTACTTAATCGAAGCGGTGCGAGATATCCTAATTAACACTTTTGTTTACAAATGACGCGTGGTGTAGTGGTTGAGGTGATCGGCTCACGGTCGTAAAATCGCAAGTTCGATTCTCGACAGCGCCTTGTGTCCTCCAACAAGACTCTTTCTTTCTTGTTGCTGCAGTCCACTCAGCCGGCAAAAATAAGTAGTACCTGTTATTCAAAGGGGTCAGCCTTATTACATCCTTTGTCGCTCCAAATCTCCCTGAGAAGTACGTTAAGGGTACATGTGTTTGTGGAGTACTCGGCCAGATACACGTTAATTTCCTTAGCTGGCTGTTCCATTGATTGGTGATTGTTCCTTTGTTTCTACTACAGATACTGGAGCCTAACTCTGAGTTTCCGAGGTACGAAACGCAAAGATTACAAGTGAAGCAGTTGAAATCAGAACGTCAAATGCCGGAACAAGTGCCGTTATTTTATTATTCCGGCTCTTTACCTCCAAAATTCAAATACCGCCGATACCAACGGTCACTTTTAATCCTATAGGCTCATTAGTTCAAATGCTGGAGTCGATATTATTGATTAAGGTACATCTCAATGAGTCGATATCATTGATTGAAGGCGGCGAGCTGGCAGAAACGTTAGCACGCCGGGCGAAATGCCTTGTGGAATTTCGTCCACCGCTGCGTTCTGAGTTCAAATTCCACCGAGGTCGACTTTGCCTTTCATTCTTTCGGGGTCGATAAATTAAGTACCAGATACGCACTGGAGTCGATGTAATCGACTTAATCCATTTGTCTGTCCTTGTTGTCCCCTCTGTGTTTAGCCCCTTGTGGGTAGTAAAGAAATAGGTACATCTCATTTTTGCCAACTGAGTGAACTGGGGCAACGTGAAGTAAAGTGTTTTGCTCATGGACACGACACGCCGACGGGGATTGAACTAACAACCTTAGGATCGCCTGACCAATACCTTAACCACTAAGCCACGCATCTCCCAAGCCACTCCATAAAGTGGTATTAAATTATATTGGAATGATTAGAGATAATGAGATTATCCGTTCTATAATGCTGTACTGATGACAGCATTTCATTGAAACTATTTGCATAACATATTTTCTGATAGCTACCCATAATGAGTCACGTGTCTCGAATAGGGATACACTGTATGTAAAAAGGGTGCAGTATTTGTGTCCCCAAATTATCCATTATATGTGTGTGTGTTTAATAGTTGAGTGTTTCATATATTATAGATATGGTATTTATATGATCCAACGCATGTGTTGGTTCGACAATACGCATACGCATACACACAGATCCACACACACATTTATGTATATACAGACACATATACAGTTCTATATTCTTATAATTACGTAATCACGTGTGTGTGTATACAAGTGAGCATATGCGAACGTGAGTATATGTGTGTGTGTGTATGTATGTGTGTTTGTATGTATGCATGTGTGTGTTTAACAGTTCGATGTTTCATATTGTATATATATATATATATATATATATATAATATATATATATATATATATATATATATATATATATCATGGTATTAATATGATCCAACGCATGTGGGATTAGACAGCACACACACATGCATACGCACACGCACGCACGCACACAGATTCACACACACATCTATGTATATGCACACACATATACATCTCTCTATATATACTTATATGTTCATATAATTACGTATTTACAAACACGTGTGTGTGTATAGTACACGCACGAGCATATGTAAACGTGTGTATATATATATATATATATGTGTGTGTGTGTGTGTGTGTGTGGTGTGTGTGTGTGTGTGTTTATGCATTCAGATGCACGATTGCATTAGATTCTAGGAATTCAAATATAACTACACATACACGAACACACACATAAAAACATGCGTACAGAAACACACACACAACTGCAAACCCAAACACACACACAAACACACACACACTTATATTCATTTTATATATGGAACTGTTCTCTATAACATTTTGCTTGGCATTAATTAATTATTTACTGTTACAATGAATAGATGTATGAATATTTATATATATTTTACATTTTATAAAATGTATTCAAATCTAAATCTAATATTTAATTAGTTTTAAGTTTACGATATTTGTTGCCATACAACAGTCATTACTGCAGATTCTGCAGACAATATTTAAAATATCTGCAAAATTCCAGTAAAGCAACGCTTCCACAGGTATGCAGAGAGCGCCGCAGTGAACGATGAGTTTTCAATAATCAAGTAGATATGCGGCAGCGTGTTATAATACAAACAATATTCATTATTCAAACTCTTCCGGCAATATATTGCACATTGTTGAAATCCGATAAATGCTTTCGGCAAAGTGCATTTATCTGTTTCATTACAGACAACTATTTTTTTGTTGCTGCTGTTATTCTTATGGTTTTTTTTTGTTTTGTTTTGTTTTGAGTGTTTGTTATTTATTTTTTCGTATGCTTCAGAAAAGCTGTGAAGAACAGGTATTTAATGAAATTACAAAAACATAATGTAATATAGATATAAATCCTCTCACACTGTGTCTGCGTATATCTTTGTATATTCGAATGTGAGGAAGAATCCAGCTGCACAAAACACTTTTCTCCATTTCTCCGCCATGTTTCCTCCATTATTTCACGACAAATAAACCAATGCATACATGCATTCATAGATACATAGGTACATACATGCATGCAGTTACAAACACAGATATACATATATATATGAATGTGTATGTATGTGTAGTGTAAATAATATGAACAATAATGAATGATAACGCAGGACACCTAATGTTTAACAAATAAGATAACAGCTTAACACATTTATAGAATATGGACACTGTTAACTTTTCGGACGTTAGTCTGTTATCAGACTAACGAGAGATGCGGAACCGGTGTGAGAAAGTACAATAGTGATTGAGAGAGAGCATATATATATAAATATATATATATACGTGTGTTTCAGATGATCAATTGCATTTTCTTGCTCTCACAGGCCACACAGGCAAAAATCACCACTTTTGCAGTTTTTTGCACCAGGAAATGACATTTTCAACTTTCTCGTGCGGTTCGGCAAAAGCAACCGATAGAGTTACTATTAGGCTTCCAAAGAATAAGTCCTGGGGTCGATTTGCTTGACTAAATGCAGTGCTCCTGCATGGCCGCAGTCAAATGGCTGAAACAAGTACAACAGTAAAAAGAGTAAAAGAATATATATATATGTATGTATGTATGTATGCATGTGTGTGTGTAGGTATATATGTGTAAGTATGTTTGTATGCATATACATGGCCTACACTCTTCAACAGAAAGGAATAAGAGAAAATAAACAGAGAGAGATTGAAAAACAACACTTGTAGTTTTCAGCATTCTAAAACGGTGTATATAGATGTGCGTGTCTGTATTTCGTGTATATATTGAAAAATATCGAAGCGTACTCATAATAATTTTAGTATTACAATTAATCGGTGACATAACTGGGTCCATTAGCCTCGTCGCAGCGTAATGATACAACTTGAAAGCTGGATTTCAGAGAGTGTCTCTTTGTATAATGGAGCAACGAGAAATTCGATGCTTTTGAGAGCTGATTCTGTGACCGATCTAGCAATCGGAAATAAACACTATGGCCGTGAGATCAAAATTCTAACCGATACATCACACCTAATAAATACACATATACATCCACACATAGAAAGTCATAAACAGGCAGACAAAGAGAGAGAGACAAATATGTACATCCATGCGTACCATCACCTCGCAGACAATTCTCTTATGCTCCTATAAAGAAAGCATCCTTCATTAGATTTTCCATCTTGATTCCCAGGCGCGACTAACTTAGAGAATGTATATTATCCAACCATTTCATTCTCGGTCTACATATAGGTCCCGCAATGCGGATGGTTGAAGCAGAGCTAACTGGCATCTGTGTGTGTGTATGTACGTGTACATATGTATGTATGCATGTATACACGTATATATATATAGAGAGGGAGAGAGAGACAGACAGACAGAGAGAGAGAGAGCTATATATATACATATATATATATATATATATATATATATATATATATATATATATATATATATAATATATATATATTATATATACTATATTTACTGATTAGAATCATACCGCAGTTCTATCGTTTCTCAAATTCAGTATAAGCATGCACACACACTCACGCAAACAGATGTGTCTGTATATACATACATAGCTACATATATATACGTAATATATATGTACGCATGTATGTTTGTATGCTTATATATACACACATAAATATATTTATATAGATATATAAATTGATAAATAGATAGATAGCTAGATAAATAAATAGATAGATAGATAGATAGATAGATAGATAGATAGATAGATAGATAGATAGATAGATAGATAGATAGATAGATAGATAGATAGATAGATAGATAGATAGATAGATAAATAGATATGTAGGTAGGTAGGTAGATAAGTAGATAGGTAGGTATGTAGGTAGGTAGAAAGGTAGTTATAAATGTGCGATGGGTAAATTGTCGCATACGCATTGTTTGATTTTGAATTTGTCGAATACACAGTATGGTAGGGCCAGTTTAGTACCATTTGTGAGAAAAAAAAAGCATCTTGACGCAATTCACTCTGCCAAAAATTTGGATACGACATGTTGTCTGCTTGGAATTCGAGTCAGAAGCTTCAATACGCTGATTTTAGGGCATTTGGTGTCAATCTGGATACATTGCAGAAGTTTCGGAAAGAATTGAATGTGTCTATGGTGAATGCGAAGGAAAGAACTCCAAAATTTATTAGCGAAATCCATTCCATCATTGACAACAATACCTCCGAGTCAATCAGGTCCATCACCAGGGATATGGGAGTATCTGAGCTTCTTATGATGCAGGTAGTGCATAAAGGCATTCTCTATTCCTCATACAAGATGAGAAAGGACAAATTTCTATCTCAAGGACGAGTGAAAAGACCGCGCTACGAAGCTTTTGAACAAATGCAAGCATCCTCTCTGACCGAACATGATTTGGTTTTTCTCAGACGAGAACAATTTCTGCGAGAATCATATGGTGAACACCCAGAACAACCGTTGGATTGCTGTGTCCCCAAAACATGTACCGAGAGTGATAATGATCAAACATCCAGTTGACATCATGGTGTTTGGAGTGATTACTAGTGATGGCGACGTTATATCCCCATTCATCTTCCCACACGGCTTCAGACTCAACTCCAAGACCAACATCAAATGCTGCCCTGAGTGGCTGCTGGAGGGCCCTATGTCTGGCAACAGGACTCTGCACTATGCCATACAGGCAGAACCCAAGCATGACTGTCAAACAAATTCTGCGACCACATCACCCCTAACATCTGGCCACCCAACTCCCTAGACAGAACGAGAGACCAACAAAACTCCTTGTAGCTCTAAAGATGAACTGAAAACAAGGATTATGGCAGCATTCGCCACCTTAAACAAGGAAACCGTCCAGAAGAATTGCAGAAGATTTCGAAGTCGTCTGCAGTCCATGGATGAAGCCATTGGCGATTTTATGGAACAAATTTACTCTGTAGAATCTTAAGATACTTTTATGTAATATTGGTAAATATATCTTTTGAAATGAGATGACAGTCTTATTTTCATTTTTGCGTAATGCAGACAGTTTCTTCGCCGACCCTCTATATGCATGTTGGTATATGAGTGTATATGTATATATGTGTATGTTTGTATGTACGTATGCATTTCTATATATACGTTTTTATTTCTGTATGTATGAGTGTATGCATGCATGTATGTATGTATGTATGTGTGTGTGTATGCTTATGCTTATCATCAAGAAGATATGTCGCTTTAAAATAACTCAGCGATTTGACTGTCAAGATGTCGCTGAATATGGATGCCTGCACGACCTCTCGAACGCAAAGCAGTATGATATACATGGAGTTCATAGATTTCGTTCAAAGAAAGCCATGCAGGCTAGATTATAACATCGTTATTTAAGTAAGAACTTCACGACGTAGATGATTGATAGTCGCAGATTTAATTATGTCGAATATAAATTTAATCACCTTCACTTAGATGCATTGGATGTTTTAACACATAACGTTTCGCAAAAGGTACGCTGTTCGTTATCATTTTCTTCTTTTTTTTAATTAGTAACGACTATGCAGACAAGCACACACAAATGCTCACGTGAACACAACCTCGTTTATGGCTTCATGATACATATATATTACCATATATAGAGATAGATAGATAGATAGATAGATAGATAGATAGATAGATAGATAGATAGATAGATAGAGAGATAGGTAGGTAGGTAGGTAGGTAGGTAGGTAGATAGATAGATAGGTAGATAGATAAACAGACAGACAGATAGAAAGATAGATACATACATACATACATAAATGGACAGACAACAGATAGATAGATAGATAGATAGATAATAGATAGATAGATAGATAGATAGATAATAGATAGATAGATAGATAGATAGATAGATACATACATACATACATACATACATACATAAATAGACAAACAGGTAGATGGGTAGATAGATAGATAGATAGATAGATAGATAGATAGATAGATAGATAGATAGATAGATAGATAGATAGATACATTGATAGATAAATAAATATATACTTACATATTTGTTAATATGTATTGCATATCTATAATGTAATATATATAAAACATATTTATAAGTATATATATATTTATATTATATGTTAATCTATCCATCGATTTATATATGTGTGTGTGTGTGTCTGTCTCTCTTTAAATACATATTTATATATCTGTGTATATATAAGAATACATATATATATATATATATATATATATATATTATATATATATATATATATATAATATATATACATTTGCATGTTCAAATCATGGACACATATACACAGCAAGTATCAAACGTATTGACATAGCGGATTTATATCAACACATTACATGTAAACTTTCTCTATCATGAGATACATCTCTCCGTCGGAGCGGTCGCGAACTTACCTGCATATGTATGTGTGTGTGTGTATGTATGTATGTATATATATATATATATATATATATATATATATATATATATATATATATATATATATATATGCATATGTGTATATACATACATATATGTATATATATATATATTATGTTTATATATGTGAGTATACATATATAGGTATGTATATATGTCACTTAGCGGTTCGGCAAAAGAGACCGATAGAATAAGTATTGGGCTTACGAAAGAATAAGTCCGGGGTCGAGTTGCTCGATTAAAGGCGGTGCTCCAGCATGGCCGTAGTCAAATGACTGAAACAGGTAAAAGAGAAAAAAGAGAAATATATATATATATATACAAGTGTTTTTATGTGTTTGTGTTTCTCTCTGCAGCTTTCTGTCCTTCTGCCTATCTCTCTCCCTCTTTCTCTTCTCTTTTTTCTCTTTCTCTCTTTCTTTCTCTCTCTCTCTCTCTCTCTCTCTCTCTCTCTGCTTCTCTCTCTGTCTCTTTGCCTCTCCCTGTATTTTCTTCGTGTATGCTTACCTATGTATAACTCTGCATAAGTGAACACCAGTGACGAGACCTTATCTGCTTGCGTCATCCTTTATTTCATTAAGAAATCTACGTAGAAAAGCGATCCTCCATTTTCCCAATCAGCCTTTTCGTTAAAAGTTTAATCTGCAATAAACCAGCCATTTTGTTCTATTTCATTTTGTCTTTTACGCAATCCATTGCGCTCTCCTTCATTAAAATTACTACAAATCTTTGCGCTATTGGAACGTTTTAAGCGTTCGCAATCTCTGCAGAAGACACATCTTAGAAGGAAAAATCTAATTCTCTTACTTATATTTAAAGTGAAATGTAATTTCGCTTTGACAAAGATCTTAACTATTGCATCACGAAATTTCGCCTACTAAACGAACAAAGTCTGAAAAGTAATTAAAAAATAAGTTGTAAAGAAGAGGGAAAAAAAGAGAAAAGAACAAATAAAGTACATTGTATTTATGAAGCCGAGAAAAGATTTTGCGGAATCTTCAAGAAAACATGAATGGGGTTTGCACAAAATTTCAAGGAAAATACTGAAATGTGTATGTACATAAACTCACCCAGTTAACACACACACACACACACAACACACACACACACAAGCACACAAACAAATACACATACATATACACACACACACGTATATGTGTGTGTGTGTGTAAGTATGTTTGTATATGTTCATATTTATGCATAGAAACATGCAATATACATACATGAGTGTACATGTATGAGAGTGTATAGACGTATAGACATGTGTGTGTGTGCGTGTGTGCCTGTGTGTATTACGTGTGTTTATATGTACATGCGATTATGCTCTCCTACATATATACATATATATATATATATATATATATATATATATACATATGACTAGAATGCATACAAATGACGAATATATATATATACATATATATATATATATATATATATATATATACATATATACATATCTATAATTATGCCTATGTATATATTTATATGCCGAGAGTAAGTATACATATAAATATGTGTATGTATATATATATATATATATATATATATATATATATATATATAAATACATATATATATATGTATATATATATATATATATATATATATATATATATATATATGTATGTATGTATGTATGTCAGTTGTCTGTGTGTAGTTATGGGGAGAGTATAAGTGACATACAGAGAGAGAGAGAGTGTGTGGGAGAGAGAAGGAGAGAGGAGAGAGAGAGAGAGAGAGAGATAGAGAGAGAGAGAGACCATTGCTTGAAAGACTGAAAGGAAAACTCTAATACAAAAAAAAACACACAATACAAAACAAAAAGAAAAGACGAAAGACAAAAGAAGTGCGAAATAATATATAAGAATACATAAATGCGTTTGAAAAGGAAACGAACAAAATATGAAAAGCTTCAAATTGTCTGCTGCATAAAAGAGTAAACGATGAAAAGACAGAAACATTAACAATCACAGAACGACGACAGCAACAAGACGAAGAAGAACAGTTAAAAGTATGAACGTCTAAGACACTAATAATGGCGACCAAAAGGAAAAGAAGAAAAGAAAAACAAAGATAACGGCAGGAATAGAAAGATTTATGTGCTTATGAACAGTAACAACAGGCGTAATGACGATGGCAATAATGATGATGATGATGATGATGATGATGGTAATAATGACGATGGTAATAATGATAATAATAATGATAATAATAATAATAATAATAATAATAATAATAATAATAATGATAACAATAATAATAATGATAATAATAATGGTAAAAATAATAATCAGAGGAAGAATGTTAGAAATAGTAATAATAATGATAAGGATAATAATAATAATAATAATAATAATAATAATAATAATAATAATAATAATAATAATAGTAGTAGTAGTAGTAATAACTACAACTACAGCAACAATAATAATAATAATAAAAATATTAATTATAACAGTGAGAATACTATTACTAATGACAATAGTGGTGATGATGATCATAATGATGATGTGGATGATGATCATGATGATGATGATGATGATGGTGATGATGATGAAGATTCAATTTATTAGCTACAAAGGGTTGCCGACTTTGGGGACACAACAAAGGCGAAATACAAAAGAAAAAATAACAAATATGAGACAAAGGGCGGCGGTATTTTGTATTGAGGGGAAATCGGGTGAGGTCAACTCTAACAATAACGACACATTAACATGTGAATGAATGAATAATTGATGGAGAGAAGGAATTAGTGAACGAATATATACGTTTTTAAGGCCCCAGGGCGATGAGCCTGAAACAGAAGTATCATTCCTCACCGCACACAGCGATCGCGTACGGTAGCTACACAACCTGCGACGATCTTTGCCTTCTGTTTCTTTTACATTCTGATTATTTTCTGGTAGATAAGGGCTCCCAATTTTTCCCGCCATCATCTACAGAATTTGACTCACCGAGAAACTTCATATCACCTGGATTGTTTGATACAACAAGGGCACTGTAATCCTGTATTGGCGTCAGCTCGGCATCGATGTAGAGCTTCCTTGGGATTTTCGAGAAAGAATTTGGGCATGTGTCAGCAAATATGTTCTACGGGTAGGAACCGGGTTACGTTTTGCTATCCCATGAGAGATACATAATTATCTCGCACACTTCTTCATTTACAGCGGAGACATCATCAGGAGAAACTACGTCCGGTTTCGGCCCCTACTCCTCTACCATTTTTGAC
>NC_043007.1:26764952-26767452 GCF_006345805.1 Octopus sinensis
GCAAGAGGATTTTAATTCTTTCTATAGAAATGAAGCTCTAAGTATCAGGACATACCATCGATGGTTTGGCCATTTTTAGGTGGGAGGCTTTTCTTTCATATCTGCCCTTCAATCTTGACGACAACGTTCACAGTCTCAAATGTGAGCTTCTTAAAACCGTTATTAAGGAAATCCAACGCAAACTGCGCTAGTCTTAGAGAAATACTTGAATTAGTGCCACGTTAATAATAGCAAACCCCAAAAATAAAACCCTTATAAAAATGTGCTGAATTATGTACCTTAAGATATGTTTATCCCGAATATATCATTGGAACTTCCATATGATAGCAACGTATATATTGCATGTCATTGACCAAATGCCACTTTCTTGACTCTTTGTTGGCATAGATTAGGTATGAACATTACAACGCTTGTATTGATTATTAAGAAATAACATCCTGTATAAATGTCACTGTACCATCTTTCTAACTACGCTATGTTTGTTCATATAGACGCTCTTTGCTGTACAAACAGCCACATATACTGAATTGCATGCATATATGTATGTACACGCACATAAATATGTAAATGTTTATATATCATGTAGATATGTTTGTATCTGGATGCGTAAATACATTTGTATATAAGTATATATTTCTATATAAGTATACACACACGCACACACACACATATATATATATATGTATGTATGTATGTATGTATGTATGCATGCATGTATATATGAATATATATTTCATATAAGTATATATACATATATACGTATATATACACATCTATATATATGTGTATATATATATATATATATATATTTACATATATGTGTGTGTGTGTGTGTGTATATGTGTCTGCGCGTGCGTATTTGGTGTGTGTGTTTGTGTCTGCTTGTGTAATTATATATCGATCTTCAGAGGAGATTATATTAAGCCAAATATTGTTAAATGTTACGCAATCGAAACTAAGCAATTTGAAACGACAAAAAGCGAAGGAGAAATGACACAGAGTACACTTTACAAGACGGATGTCATGATAACAGCTTTCTCGGTGGTTTTAATGTCGAAACAACTGAATGCCAACCTAGTGTAAATAAAGCAGTTACGTAAAGAGCAAGAGCAAAATGTTGTACGTCGAAATGTCGATGACTACCAGCCAATACGGAGGCGGCTGGAGAGGGAAAAGGACTCTTTATCTACAAGCTGCCTAATAAGAATTAGCGTGAAATGTCACAGCTTTTTAGTAGTTGGTTCTCCACGTTGGATAACTCGGTGGTGATTAGGTGACTTATTGCTGTTTGGTTGGTGGTGGCGAAACAAGGAAAATATAACAGATAGAGAAAATTGCTTATCGTAATGAATAGTCTACTTCATAAAACAAATATCCTCCTTCTGAACAGCCAATTAGAATTGCCTTAATATGAATACTGTTGTGTCTGAGCTGTAAAAATTTACGTCGGTTTAACAGATCAAACGGAGATGATATCGTAACTCGTTCATACTTCGAAATCGGTTTCGTTTGATCATGTTCTGATAGGGCCCTTCATAAAAGAAATATGTTCCTGAGAGTCAGGTCAGAGAGTTCACAGCCATTGGAACGATGACATTAAATTCGGTCGACATAGTTGATTATAAGGAGTTGTTACGGAATATTTACTGCTTAATGATAGCCCACACTTTACACGGCTATCAGACCAGTTTATTGTGCAGACACAAAAGCAGATATATGCACATATATATATGTGTGTGTGTATGTGTGTGTATAGGGGAGAATTCACGAAAATAAACAAAAGTCGAAGACAGGTGGTGTAGACAGCAAAAAGATGTATTAGTTTAACGCCTGGGAAGTAAAAAAGTCTTTAACGTTTCGAGCCTATGCTCTTCCACAGAAAGGAACACAGAAAGAAACAAGGAGAGAAAATAAAGAATCTTTAGTGGCTAGCGATCTATCATGGCGAATGCCGGAGAGTAGGGTTACACAGGAGAGCTAGGAAGAAAGGGAGATAATAAAGTACTGATGATCCTACAATAATAGGTGCGCGTGTGTGTATGTATGTGCAGGTGAGAAGATGTGGGGCGGGAAGTGGTTGGTGCTAGTGTGCGTGGTGGTGTGTAGTTTGATGTAATATGTTGTGTGGTATAGTTGCATATTGTGTACTGGTGTGGTGTGATGGTATATATATATATATATATATATATAGATATATATATATATATATATATATATATATATATACATATGTATACATATTTTGATGGCTAACAGGAGAGGGAGGTAATCCCCTATCCTTTAACCTTCTATAGCTGATCGATGGCAGCACGACCGGAAGTCGATAGCCTCTAGCAAAGGGAGATAATCCAGACTTTTCTTCTCCATATTTTAAAGATGCCAAGGCCAATAGACTTTCGGGTCGAAGAAACGCCAGGAGGTTAAAGCTTTTATGAATAGGAAACCTGGGCTAACCCCATAAACCAGCGTTCACAAAGAATATTTATATGTATGTATATGT
>NC_043007.1:26769952-26774952 GCF_006345805.1 Octopus sinensis
TCGTCCATCACACACAGAAACAAGCACACACACACACATTCGCTAGCTTTCTTACAAAGGGGTCTAACAGTCTTAGCTTATATTTTTGCGGGGTTAACCAGATCAAAAGATCTGAAGTGTAACTGTCTGAAATGGTTGTGACTCCTGGCACCTCACTGATGAAAGAAAGCCAAGAACGACCGTCTTTTTTTTTTTTTTTCCTATCCTTCTAATTGTTTCTCTTGTCCGCCTTTGTGTCATCTATCTGTCCGAACGTTTTACCCTAATTCCCTCTATTGCGTTTTGTCCCTTTATATATATATATATATAATATATATATATTATATATATATAGATATATATATATATATATATTTATATAACATATATATATTTGTATATACATATTTATATATACATATATATATTTGTATGTGTTTGTGTCCCTCTTAATGTATACATACATACAAATATGTGGATATGTGCTGTGCGTTCAAGAAGAGTGAGTCGGAGAGTTGAAAATCCTCCATGTAACCTAAAATTTCGTAGATGATTTGTATTTAAAACTATAATAGATATCATAAGGCTTTTTCCTGTATCTGTGCATAAAGGATTTTGTTTCTATGCGTCGTTGCGTAAATGTATGCAAAAGAAAAGAAAATTGTCTTCGTTTTTAATCTTGTAATTCAGTATATAAATATTAATGTCATGAACTTCTGAATGGCTTGTAAATCTGAACTGTTTTTTCTCATTCGGTATATCTTTGCTGAAAGTTAATTCAACTTAAGTGACTCTAATTATATTTCACTGTCTCTACTTTATCATATCTGTATTCGGGATTAACAAGGAAACTATATTTGTGTGTGCGCATCCGGTTCTTGACTGAAGACTGAGGGTTTCGAGTGTCCTGTCCGTGTTTATTGTGTCGTCTTCTAAGAGTTATACGTTCTTGTCCATGTTGTATTTTTCTACATACCTTAACATATATTCCAGGCGCCCCGTACCCACCTTATCATTAATGTGAGCACATATTCTTAATAATTGGTACGACTCTCTGTTTGTCTCTCTCTCCTCTCTCATTTTTACTTGATCTGTCCCCATCTCTCCTTTCTCTCTACTTATCCTCTTTTCTCTTCTCTTCTTTCCCTGATTTCTTTGGTCTAGTCTTCCACTACCCTCCTATTTCTTTGTCTCGCTCTGCACTCACAGGTCATTCTTCGACACCCATCCCTTCTCCTCTCTGATTCCTTCTTTCTCCTCTTCTCTCTCTTGTGCGTTTGTCCCTCCTCCTCTCTCTGCTCTTCCTTTGCTTCTCTTTCTTTTCTTTTCCCTCTTCTCTGTCACGTGACTGTTGGCCGAAATCTGCCTTTCAGCTCCTGACCCTCGTCGTGTTAACATCGTTGTTTTTCGTCCGCCGCTATAAAGGCTTCTTCCAATGCGCCAGAGAGAAAAATTTGTTTGCTTGTTATCAGTCGTAAGACACTTGTTGTTTTCACCGTTAATGCTTCTGTATTTCATGTTTCTGTATTCCATTATTGTTTTTTGTTTTTTTTTTATATCTGTCCCTTTTGCTGTCCTGGTGTTCGTATGCATTCGATCCTTCTTCCAGGAAATCTACGCTTCCAGCTTAGTTTTTCTAATGCTCGTTGCTTAGTTTTTCTTGGAGGGCTGGCCGTGATCTAGTAATCTCAAGATTAATCAGCCGAAATTACTACGATGATCCGGTTCTTGACTGAAGACTGAGGGTTTCGAGTGTCCTGTCCGTGTTTATTGTGTCGTCTTCTAAGAGTTATACGTTCTTGTCCATGTTGTATTTTTTACATACCTTAATATATATATATATATATATATGGGTGCGTGTTTGTGTGCATGTATGTTTGTATGTGTACGTAAATATAGTTATGTATGTGTATTTATACACACATATAAATACACACATACACACATACATATACATATATATAATTACATGTATAGTAATGTATATATACATATATATATATATATATATATATATATGTGAATATATGTATGTATATATATTTACATATACACGTATTTATATACATATTTTAGCTATGCAGATGACACAAAAGTCTCCCACGCAATACAAAACCTTGAAAATATTGCGCATCTGCAACATGAGCTGGACACAATATACAGGTGGGCTGAGGACAACAACATGCAGTTTAATGCAGGTAAGTTCCAGGCCCTGCGCTACTGGCACACAAAGGTAAATGACGTGAAGACTGGATACACTGGCCCAGGAAGAATTGCAATCCCTGAGTCAAAATCAGTGCGTGACCTGGGCATTGACATGAGCAATGATGCATCTTTCCAAATGCATATTGCTAATCTGGTGATAAAATGCAGACGGCTAGCTGGATGGATTCTCCGAACTTTCAGAACAAGAGAGAAGGAGACACTGATGGTCCTATGGAAAACATTTGTCCTCAGCCGCTTGGACTACTGCTCCCAACTTTGGTCACCACACAATATAAAACAAACAGCAGAACTCGAAGCAACTCAGAGAAGCTACACAAAGAAAATCGTCTCTCAATGCAAAATGTCAGCTACTGGGAAAGACTGAAGGTATTAAACCTCTTCTCCCTGGAGCCGAGGCGGGAGAGATATGCAGTGATATACATCTGGAAAATCCTGAGGGGTCTTGTCCCAAACTTTGGCATTCAAAGTTACTCCAACCGCAGACGAAGGGGCGCCGCTGCGTGGTGCAAGGATTCCAACATCACCATCAAAATATAGGTCCAGATACTGCAACAGCTGGGGTTTCAGAGGACCACAGCTCTTTAACATCCTCCCTAAATGCCTGAGAGACTTACCTGGTGTGGATGTGGGTTTCTTAAAACTAAACTGGATCTCTTCTTGTTGGGAGTCCCAGATGAACCTACCTCACGACAGGAGACACGGATGCGGGCAGCAGCATCGAACTCCCTTGTTGATCAAGTGCCACGTATCAGAGGTGGATTCACAAACTAGTGTAGCTCATTCAGCGGTGGTGCCCCAGCATGGCCGCGGCCTTCGGGCTAAAACATTTTTAAGGATTTAAGGATTTAAGGATTTATATGTAAATGCTGTATGTATTCTACGTAGATACGTATGTATGTATTTATATATATATGTCTGTGTGTGTGTGTATATATATACGTATGTTGATATATATATATATAAGGCGCAGGAGTGGTTGTGTGATAAGTAGCTTGCTAACCAACCACAAGGTTCCGGTTCAGTCCACTGCGTGGCATCTTGGGCAAGTGTCTTCTGCTATAGCCTCGGGCCGACCAATGCCTTGTGAGTGGATTGGTAGACGGAAACTGAAAGAAGCCTGTCGTATATATGTATATATATATATATATATATATGTGTGTGTGTGTGTGTGTATGTGTTTGTGTGTCTGTGTTTGTCCCCCTAGCATTGCCTGACAACCGATACTGGTGTGTTTACGTCCCCGTCACATAGCGGTTCGGCAAAAGAGACCGATAGAATAAGTACTGGGCTTACAAAGAATAAGTCCCGGGGTCGATCTGCTCGACTAAAGGCGGTGCTCCAGCATGGCTGCAGTCAAATGACTAAAACAAGTAAAAGAGTAAAAGAGTAAAAGAATATATATATATATATATATGTGTGTGTGTGTGCGTGTGTGTGTGTGTGTGTGTGTGTGTGTGTGTTGTGCGCGCGTGTGTGTGTGTGTGGTGTGTGTGTGTGTGTATTAATAATATATTATTATTAATATCTGGAAATCAACATCAAAATAACTCCTCAGAAAGATATTCCCTTGTGAAAAATAATCGTGTTTTAAAAATATATAATACGTAAAAAGATATATGTAAATATGTATAATTATAAATATATAATATAAGACGGGCAATTCATATACAAGATATGGACGTGCTCATTTCTCGTCAGTGATCGTCGAAAATGCATTTCAGTGTCACGCCCTGAATCGTGTTCATTTTCGGTGGCGTCAACAGCGAAAATCTGCAGGGAAGTCTCAGTGAAAGTCGGGAACAGTGACGGAAAGAAACCCGTCACAGGTATTGGGTACGAATATATATATCTATACAAACGAAATAAGATACACATTATACATACAAAATAACGAGCGTAGGGATCTGAGACAAGGATTGAACAAGATGCGTATAAGTAAAGCAGCGAAAATGTCCTATGGGATTGGAAACGAAATGGGCACAGGTGAAATGATGGAATGAAATGTCAAAGAAAAACAGACGATAAAAAACGCAAAACCTTTGCGTAATGTGGACTAGGAAGTTAGGGTTAGGGTTAGGGTTAGGGCTAGGGTTGAGAGGCTTGACAGGACAAAGAAGTGCAGACACAGGAAGTTGGAAAGATATATGAGAATGGTCACGGGTCAAATGGTAGTGATAAAAATGTGTTGGTTGGTAGAGAGACAGGAAGCAATAGATAGGTAAGTTGGTGAGAGAGCGAAAGGGAGAAAAGAAAAGAAAAGAAAAGAGGAATGAACCATGTTCAAACAAACAATTACAGGTGTATGAGGTGATGATATGAAAGATCCGTAGCATTAAATTAAATAATGAATTTCGAAAGTTAAACACCACAAGACAAACACGGACGAACGCAACATTGACACGCAAGACATGTACATGCTCATTTCTCGTCAGTTATCGTCCATAAAAAAATCTTACGATTTCACGCCTTTAACGATAATATTGTTCATAATTCGGTAGCGTCAACAGCGAAAAGGGCCTGGGAATATGAGAAAACGTTGAGGAAAGGGACGAAAACAAGCACGTCACAGGAACGAACATACAAGCATATATAAGGACACACACACGCATACGAATATGTGTATATATATATATATATATATATACACACATATATATATATATACATATATATGTATATATATATATGTCTGTGTGTGTGTGTGTACTATTATTCTTTTATTTGTTTCAGTCATTTGACTACGGCCATGTTGTAGCACCACCTTTTAGTCGAACAAATCGACCTCAGGACTTATT
>NC_043007.1:26779952-26809403 GCF_006345805.1 Octopus sinensis
AGGGACTATTGTTTATAGCTCGATCGGTATTTGAGTTCGATCGTCTAGCGTGGATTTAATTACATAATTTTAGATGATTCTGTTGTTAGGTTCGAAATGTGAAGAATATTCGATATCTGTGTGAATGTGTGTTTGTGTATGTGTGTGTGTGTCTCTGTGTTTATGTATGTTTGTGTGAGTTTGAGTTTGTGTGTCTCTCTGTGCGTCTGTGCGTATGTATATTTGTGCGAGTGTGTATGTGTGTGCATGTCTGTTGTATGCATGTGTATGAGTGTTTGCGTGTCTACGTATGTGTGTATGCGTTGTGTGTGCATGTGTATGTGTGTTTGTGCGAGTATTGTTTGTGTGTGTTTGAGCGAGTATTATTCGTATGTGTGTGTCCCTGTGTTTAGGTATTTTGTTTGTGTGTGCATGTATGTCGTGAGGTCATGTGTGTATGTGTGTGCCTGCTCGAGTGTGTTATATATGTGTTTGTATGCATATATGCGTGTATGTCGTGTATCAGTGTGTGCATGTCTGCATGTGTGCGGGTTTGTGAATATGGTGTCTATTTTGTATATGCGTGTATCTTGTATATGTTGTATAATATTTTGCATATTTGTGTTTGTGTCGAGCACTACTGTGTGTGTCGGTGTGTTATCAATGTGTATGCGCACGTACGTATGTGGTCTGTGTAGGTATATGTATGTTTAGGTGTTTCGGCGCGCACACGCCAGCGTGTGCATAGCGTATATGTGAATTTCTGTGTGTATGCATGTGTGTGTTCGCATGTATGTATATGAAACGTATTTCATTGTGTGCATTGTGTATATGCATGTGCGTATGTATGTTTTTGGCTGTGGATGCATCTTGTATGTACGCGTACGTGTATGTGCTGTACGCGTACGGTCTGTATGTGTGTGCGTGTATGTGTTTGTTTATAAGGACGATATACTGCCTGCTCCCGAGACACAAACGGAGGTTATGTACCGCAATGCGAAATAAAGACAGCACGATTGTTGTAAGTTACACATTAGTAATATGAGATCCAGCACTTCCATATATAAAACTCACCACAGACTATTTCCCACCACAGCCTTTCTGAAACGAAATTCCATACACCCCGACCATGTTTATGGAGAAACGCAACATTAAGCTGTGTATATGACCTGATCGTCCTGTAAAGTAACGTTGCAATTTCATATCAAATTGCCGTCCATTCCTTTCTGTCATAAACATGTTTACGATTCGGGGCAACATTAATATCAACAAGATATTCTCGAAAACCTTTAAACAGGGAAATTACTGCATGTAGTAATTTAAGATATGATGTTATAGGGTTTAACTAGCTCAGTGTTCGGATATATACAGGCTACGAATTCGACATCAAGTCTGTGTCTCCTGAACTGGGAATCCGTGTCCTATGTTGCAAACACAGAAAGTTGGTCTTTCTCGTCGCTGGTTGATGATATTGCAGAGACGGTAAGTTAACCAGTTCTGCTTCTTCTATGATGTTTCCAGAAGCAAGCTCTTAATCCCTAGTGCACTTACCATCTCTTCACTCGTGGATATGCGTACATATCTGTCTTAGGGTACCTCTTTACAGTTTTTCTCTAACATTTTGCTCACTTAGCCTTTTAGGACACACTCAATAGATTATCCCACAAACATTAGAAACTTATTATAATGGACATGGACAGTACAGAGCTAGTCCCACGTCATTTAATCATGTACACAGTCTGGGGCAACATGTGACATGTAGCCTTTAACTTTCAGAGTGTAGGTCTATTTGGGATTACCTGCCTTTAGATGAGCAGCTAAAAGGCCTCAGCTGTTCAAGATTCATTGGGTCGCCTGTGAGGGGCCTTTTTCCGGAGACAACTCGATGACAAAATCCATATCTGGGACCTGGACAGATTCTACTACTCTGGGTTCCATAATAGTAGACCTGGAAAGAATAGTGATTAAGAGGTATTTCCAAATTCCTCATAACACTGAAATACCTGAGTCAGGGCCCCGCTATTCCATACAGTTGAAAATCATTCGCAGAACGTCGGGGATACTTACTAATATACGGAAGTCTGAAAAAGTATGCGAATATATTGAACAATATGTTTTTGCAGTTGCAAAAGACAAACTAAAGCCTATCGTTCTGGTTGGATCGCTTTGATCAAAGGTTGGTACAATGGCGATTGACCTGGGAATAAAGAACAACGGCAAAAACAACAAAGCAAACATGCACATTGCTATTTATTTATTCCACTTCATACACCAATATAGAAAAGCCGTTGCATGATCTTTACGAATTTGATCAGAATTTGATCAATAGATTTTATGGTTGCAATAAAAACTGTTGTTCAATGCCGAGTTCTAAATAAAGAACTTTAGGAATATCAGTCGAATAAGTTATCCAAGTGGGTTGGAAACAAAGTCATGTCGCATATCAGCATTGCGAAGAAGCAAATGCCTCTTTGGACTTAATAGATATATTTAATCAAGATAATATTTCCTCTCGTTTGGCGGTGAGCCGGAGGAATCGTTAACACGCCGGGAAAAATGCTTAGCGACATGTCCGTTTTTACATTCTGAGTTCAAATTCCACTGAGGTCGATTTTGCCTCTCATCACTTCATGGCCGATAAAATAAATACCATAGAAAGACTGGAGGTCCTTGTAATCGACTTGTCCACTTCCCAGAAACTGCTGGCCTTGTGCCAAAACTGGAAATCAATATTTGCGGTGAACCGGCAGGATCGTTAGCAAGCTGGACAAAATGCTTTGCAACGTTTCGCTCTTCTTGTTGTTCTGCGTTCAAATTTCGTCGCAGTAGTTTTTGCTTCCGAGTTTCTTATAATATTGGGGATGAACATAACATATTGTTATAGTTAAGCGTATAACATTGCTTAAGAAGAGACAGTGTAGCAATTGCTACATTATATACATTTGAACCTTAAAACTCCCTAAAGCCGAACGCGTTGGTGTGTGTTGGTTTGGGAAGACGTTTGCTTCCCAAACACGAGGAAACTGGAAGAAGCCTGTTATATGCATGCTTTATGTATATATGTAGGTGTTTGTATGAGTGTGTGTATATGAATATGTGTGTATTATGTATGTGTGCGTGTGATTGTCTTTGCGTCTGTTTGTCTCCCACTACCGTTTAACAACCAGTGGTTGTATGTTTGTCAACCCATTACATGGCGGTTCAGTATAAGACTCCAATAGAATAAGTACCAGCCTTTAAAAAAAATTATAATAAATACCGAGGTCAATTTATACAACACAAAAATTTTGAAGGCGGCGCCAAAACATGGCGGCAGTCTCATGACTGAAGCAATGGAAAGATAAAAAATATTAGAAAGAGCGTAAGAGAAAATTTTATAAATTTCCAAACCAATTAACCGGATTTGTATTATATTCGTGTTTTTTGTCGAAAAAATTAGTTGCCTAATTGTGGATCACTTTTCGTATCGCAATCAAAATTGGTTAGTTAAGATAACTGATGGTGTACGGAATTTGCACGTATTATTGTTTCTAGGTAAAAAAAAAAAACAGAAAAAAGGCGTCCATCATTATCTGTAACTGGGTAATTAATTAGTGTTTTAATTTACACAATATCTCAACGTAACCATGTAAAATCTTGCTTCAGTCAATGGTGAAGGGAAAAAAAACTCTATTAAAAACATTCTAAGAGTGAGGTATTTCTTTCGAAACACGAAAACTGCATTACTCATATAAATACACAGAGACGCTTTAATAAACATTCATGCCCATAAACACACGTATTTGCATAAACACATATACACACACATATACGTACAACAATTCTATGCACACACTTGTGTATATGGATATCGAATAGCCGTTGATACAAACACGTGGTATCACAATCAAGCATTAGAGACTGAAAAATTAAGTACCTGTTGTGTACTGAGGTTGATATAATGAACTGGCCCCCTCCCCCAAAATTTCGGGCCTTGTGCCAATTGTGGAAAGAAATATTATACATTGATTTAAGGCAGCGACTTTGCTTTTCATCCTTTTGGGGTCGATAAATTAAGTACCAGTTACGCACCGGGGTCGATATAATCGACTTAATCCGTTTGTCTGTCCTTGTTTGTCCTCTTTGTGTTCAGCTCCTTGTGGGTAGTAAAGAAATAGGTATTTCGTCTGCCGCTACGTTCTGAGTTCAAATTCTGCCGAGATCGACTCTGCCTTTCATCCTTTCGGGGTCGATTACATAAGTACCAGTTACGCACTGGGGTCGACGCAGTCGACTTAATCACTTTATCTACTCTTGTTTGTCCCCTCTATGTTTCGCCCCCTTGTGGGCAACAAAGAAATAGTTATCATACATTGATTTACACTGGTTGGAATCGTCACATTGCATGTCTAGTCTCAAATGGGCCGCTTTTTATAATTAGGTTATGTTGTTTATATTCTGCATTCCAGCTTGCCTCCGACTCTTTGTAGTTGCACCAGATTATCATTAGATTCACTGACGTCATTAATTGACTCCTGACCATAAGGCAGACTATATCATTTGATAACACAATCAACACTAATATTCACTTTGCCATTAAGTCGATCTAATAAACTGGTCTCGTCCCCACAAAATTTCGGGTCTTGTGCCTAGAGTGGGAGAGAATATTATCATCATCATCATCATTGTTCGACCGTGGTCGAGACAATGGAATTTACCATGCTACGCCAGACTTCACGGTCCATCTTAGCATTACGGAGGTCCTGTTGCTGGATGCCTGTATCCCTGGAGATTACATCAGGGTAGGAGAATATTATACATTGATCTAAGGCGGTGAGCTGGCAGAGTCGTTAACACGCCGAGCGAAATGATTAACGTCACTTTGTCTGTCTTTATGTTCTGAGTTCAAATTCTGCCGAGGTCACATTTGCCTTTCGTTCTTTCGGAGTCGATTAAATAAGTACAAGTTACGCATGGGATCGACGCAGTCGACTTAATCCCTTTGAGGAGGCACAATGGCCCAGTGGTTAGCGCAGTGGACTCGCGGTCGTAGGATCGCGGTTTCGATCCCCAGACCGGGCGTTGTGAGTGTTTATTGAGCGAAAACACCTAAAGCTCCACGAGGCTCCGACAGGGGATGGTGGTGATCCCTGCTGTACTCTTTCACCACAACTTTCTCTCACTCTTACTTCCTGTTTCTGTTGTACCTGTATTTCAAAGGGCCGGCCTTGTCACTCTCTGTGTCACGCTGAATATCCCCGAGAACTACGTTAAGGGTACACGTGTCTGTGGAGTGCTCAGCCACTTACACGTTAATTTCACGAGCAGGCTGTTCCGTTGATTCGGATCAACTGGAACCCTCGTCGTCGTAACCGACAGAGTGCTTCCTCTTAATCCCTTTATCTATCCTTGTTTGACCCCTCTATATTTAGCTCCCTAGTGGGCAACAAAGAAATAAATATTATACATTGATCCTCCGAGTCTTTGCCATTGCACCAGATAATCATTAGATTCACTGACTTCATTAATTGACTCCTGACCATCAGTCAGACTATATCATTTGGTAACTTAATCAACACCAATATTCACTTTGCTGCTAAAGTGATAGGACAATTATTTGAAAGATATTTGAAACTTGATCGTTTTTTGTTCTTTTGTTTTCTCCCCGGATTCCTTGCGGGAACTGGAAATTATCCATGACCAGCGCGAAAAACCCGTTAGTTGATTTTTATCGACGTACAACTTCTCCCCTCCGTCGTCATCTATATTGCACATGTCTAACCCTCAATAGACCGTTATAATAGAATATCTACTGACCGTGTTGCCTTATGGATATAAGGTTCTGAGACTGATATAGGGTTCTGATCGCCTTATGACAACCTTCTGGCAACTTTTGTTCACGCCTGATACCAAACTGCACTTCTGTTAAAGGGACAACCTGCGCAACAAAGTGTCTAAAACAACCGTGACCATACTTGCTCACCACAAAGAAAACGCTGGAGATGTCGTAGCCTCAGCGTTGTCTGAACGGCAAAACAGATGAAACTGCCGATTAGCATGGTGTCCGGCATGCTAACGATTTTGGCAATTTTCCGTCAAATAGTAATTATTTCTATTTCTACTATAGGAACAAGGGGCTAGTCGATTACATCAACTCCAATGCGTAACTGGTACTTGCTTCATTGACCCAAAAAGGATGAAAGGCAAAGTCGACCTCGGCGTAATGTGAACTCACAACGTAGCGGCAGACGAAATACCGCAAAGCATTTCGCCGGGCGTGCTAACGATTCTTATTTCTTTATTGCCCTCAAGGGGCTAAACATAGACGGGACAAACAAGGTAAGAGAAAGGGATTAAGTCGATTACATCGACCCCAGTGCGTAACTGGTACTTAATTTATCGTCTCCGAAAGGATGAAAGGCAAAGTCGACCGCGACAGAATTTGAACTCAGAACGTAGCAGCAGACGAAATATCGCTAAGCTTTTCGCTCGACGCGTTAACGTATCTGCCAGTTCGCTGCTTCCTAATAATAATAATAATAATAATAATAATAATAATATAATAATAATAATAATAATAATAATAATAATATTAATAATAATCAGAAGAAGAAGAAGAAGAAGAAGAAGAAGAAGAAGAAGAAGAAGAAGAAGAAGAAGAAGAAGAAGAAGAAGAAGAAGAAGAAGAAGAAGAAGAAGAAGAAGAAGAAGAGAAGAAGAACGGTGATGATGATGATGGTAATGATAATTCAGATAATACTTCATCCCATACATTAAAAAAAACACATTATTATATACGTATTTGTATAATGTACGTGTGTACGCGAGTTTTGGATGCGAGAGTGTGTAGGTATATGTGTACGAATGTATTTGTTTGTGTGTGCGCGTGTGTATGTATGTAAACTTGTGTGTAGACCTAATTAGCATTTTCACCGGCAACCATTATTCCCCACCACTCTTTATCTGATATCCCTCATTTATCCATCTTACACCTCTCCCTTATTCTCTTGCCAAATATATATATATATAATATAATATATAAGCGAGAAAGAAGCAACAAGAATGGATAGGTTTTTGTACGATCGTTTCATACAAGGACAGGTTTTATTAAAAGTTGCAAAGATTACAGCATATAAACGAGTCCCGTACTCATCAGCTAAAATACATGTAAGTTCTCTAGACATCCTAGTGTTTGAGGCTACTCATGAAGTAATGTAGATAATTAAACAGATTTCTAAAGTTCATTAAAGTTCTTTAAAGATGATGCATAGTCTTATCACAGAATTTTAAAAAAGTTTTGGTAGCATCACAGAGAAGGTGACCTAATCCATATGAATTTCCATAGATATGATGAGGGATTATATACTCACAGAAGACAAATTTATCCATTGTTATTAGCATTACAGAGAGGGTGAATTAATCCTTTGTATATATGCACAGATTCCAATGGTGTAGATGTAAATTTCCAGAGAAATGGAGATGAATTTCATATTCACAGGCGATAAATTTTACAATGGTTGAACACAATGAGGTAGGTACCAATCCTTGTTATATGATTAGGTGTTTGCCATATTAATCACATTACTGCTATTCACAAGAGGCTGCAGCTATTTAACTCTTAAAGGTTGAAGGCTTACTAGATCGGCCAAGAATAGAGAAGGGAATAGAGAAAAGAGAGAAAATAATGGAGGAGGGAGCAAAAAAGGGGGGGGAAAGGGGGACTAAAAGAGAAGAGAGAAAAGGGAACAGAGAATAAGAAGAAGAAAAAGAAGAAAGAGAAAAGAGAAAGGAATAGGGAAAGAAGGGAAAAAAAAAGAAAAAGAAAAAGAAAAAAGAGGGTTCTAGTTATACAGAAGAGCTAGTAGACTGTAAGTCTGGGTTTTAATCAACAGGCATCTGGGAACTGAGGGGAATATTATTATTCTTTGACCAGTAAACCGTTAATTATTGCTGTTGAATCAGCTATGAGTTTAAAGAGAATCTAAAGAGATAACACAGTCAGGGGTTAAGGGGTCAGATGCTAAAATCACCAGAAAATACATTATGAAAATCTAAGTATAATCTTATCAAAAAGTCATTAAAAATTTACTTATTTAATTATTCATTTTATTGTCTTAAGGAGTTGTCGTTATTATTCATACATTGACCGACTACAGGTCAAATCTTATAAGATCATTTACAAGGTGTTAGGGGATTGTCTATCCTAATGAAGATAATCATATTATCACCGAGGGAATAGCCTTATTTATTAATTATGAAATAGAATTATGGGGCTACCGTAACTAATTATAATTTATTAGAGTTATGCTATTTAAATTAGATTAAGTTAGGAATTAAAATTAAATATTACAATTAAGATTTAAAATTAAGAATTTAAAAATTGTGAGTTTGAAATTAAATAAAGCCTCAATTAAGTAGCGAATAAGTACTATTCATTTCTCTGTTCTCAAAAACTGATGTAGATATAAGGAAAAAGATAAAGAAAACTGTAATGTGAGAACTCTAGTTATCTACTTAAAGCAGTGCTATACTAGTAGAAATCAAGTTATATCTATCTATCTAGCTATGAATATTCCAATCATTTAAAATATTTTAAAGTCTTCAATTTAGCGTGGACACAAACTTGACCTAGTTCGATATGGTTATTCAATAAGTTTCTATGTTTACTATGCTTTAGAATTTCGTACGTCTCCATGGAGCATAGTTGACAACCAACCCTACTATTTTTATACGGAATTGCTCTCCTAACTATTTCCCATTAAGGGTATAATTTTTGTTATTATTTTTGAGTTCCAGATTTTGTTTGAAAGTGTGGTGGTACCAGCTTTATGACGTAATTAAAAGTCGAGATGTGATTTCTAACTCTGGCTAAAAAATTAATGTACAGCCAATGTAAAAATATTTGTTATTCTCCGTGGATATGGTACATTTATAGATTACATTATTTTCCTACATAGACAGGTGCCGGGCATTTTGATTTTATTCTACACTTACACACAGGAGGAACAACTTCAGGCCTTGGATTATCCTGGGTAGATGTTTAAGGTTCCTATTATTTTGATTATCATTTCTATAGTTGGTACTGATATCTAAAGTATTGTTATTATTATTGATCCTTCCGTTTCATCATTTAGGCGTAAAGTCCTACCAAGATTTCTTATATTATTCGTAATGTTATTATTATTGTTAGTCTTTTTATCCAACTGTATATTATTGTTATAGATATCACTGATATTTTCATAAAAGTAGAAATAAAAGTAGAAATAAAAGTAGAATTAAATTAACGGTAAACGCCAATCTAGAGTACAGGCCCAACAATTCAAATAGAAGCATTGACCAGAACATAGGTAACTCGGATAAGATTGAAGTAGATAAACCTAAGATGCACACAAATAAAAATAAAAATAATGGTAATAAATACAATAACTCCGGTGAGATGAATAGTAGTAATTCTACGAACCCTAAATTTTATAAAAAAAGATATTATGGCTGAATATTCCTTTCAACTGTGCGATACAATCGGATATACAGAACAAATTCAAAGTAATTCTGGAAAAAAAATTTCCCTATCTCTCATAGATATCATAGAATTATTTCTAAGAAAACAGTTAGGATTCTTATTCAACCCTCCCAAATATGTCCACTTTAATAGCTAAAATAATAATAACAACATTAACTAGCCAGGAAAGATAGAAATAAAAATAATATCAGAATGAATACCAATAGCAATAACAATAATACTACCAACAATAAAACAGCAATAGGAACTATCAAAACAAGGTGAAATTAGTAACCGCAGAATGACTAATAACATTAACATTAATAGTAATAATAACAATGCCGATATTATAGAAGTAATTGGTTAATAATAGAAATAATAGAAATAAGCTAATGGAGAAAATAAGGAGAATGAAAATATCAGTGATATCTATAACAATAATATACAGTTGGATAAAAAGACTAACAATAATAATAACATTACGAATAATATAAGAAATCTTGGTAGGACTTTACGCCTAAATGATGAAACGGAGGATCAATAAATAATAACAATACTTTAGATATCAGTACCACTATAGAAATGATAATCAAAATAATAGGAACCTTAAACATCTACCCAGGAATAATCCAAGGCCTGAAGTTGTTCCTCCTGTGTGTAAGTGTAGAATAAAATCAAAATGCCCGGCACCTGGTCTATGTAGGGAAAATAATGTAATCTATAAATGTACCATATCCACGGAGAATAACAATATTTTTACATTGGCTGTACAATTAATTTTTAGCCAGAGTTAGAAATCACATCTCGACTTTTAAATTACGTCATAAAGCTGGTACCCCACCACACTTTCAAACAAAATCTGGGAACTCAAAAATAATAACACAAAATTATACCCTAATTGGGAAATAGTTAGGAGAGCAATTCCGTATAAAAATAGTAGGGTTGGTTGTCAACTATGCTCCATGGAGACGTACGAAATTCTAAAGCATAGTAAACATAGAAACTTATTGAATAACCATATCGAACTAGGTCAAGTTTGTGTCCACGCTAAATTGAAGACTTTAAAATATTTTAAATGATTGGAATATTCATAGCTAGATAGATAGATATAACTTGATTTCTACTAGTATAGGCACTGCTTTAAGTAGATAACTAAGAGTTCTCACATTACAGTTATCTTTATCTTTTTCCTTATATCTACATCAGTTTTTTGAGAACAGAGAAATGAATAGTACTTATTCGCTACTTAATTGAGGCTTTATTTAATTTCAAACTCACAATTTTTAAATTCTTAATTTTAAATCTTAATTGTAATATTTAATTTTAATTCCTAACTTAATCTAATTTAAATAGCATAACTCTAATAAATTATAATTAGTTACGGTAGCCCCATAATTCTATTTCATAATTAAATAAATAAGGCTATTCCCTCGGTGATAATATGATTATCTTCATTAGGATAGACAATCCCCTAACACCTTGTAAATGATCTTATAAGATTTGACCTGTAGTCGGTCAATGTATGAATAATAACGACAACTCCTTAAGACAATAAAATGAATAAATTAAATAAGTAAATTTTTAATGACTTTTTGATAAGATTATACTTAGATTTTCATAATGTATTTTCTGGTGATTTTAGCATCTGACCCCTTAACCCCTGACTGTGTTATCTCTTTAGATTCTCTTTAAACTCATAGCTGATTCCAACAGCAATAAATTAACGGTTTACTGGTCAAGAATAATAATATTCCCTCCAGTTCCCAGATGCCTGTTGATTAAAACCAGACTTACAGTCTACTAGCTCTTCTGTATAACTAGAACCCTCTTTTTCTTTTTTCTTTTTTCTTTTTTTTCCCTTCTTTCCCTATTCCTTTCTCTTTTCTCTTTCTTTCTTCTTTTTCTTCTTCTTATCTCTGTTCCTTTTCTCTTCTCTTTTAGTCCCCCTTTCCCCCCCCCTTTTTGCTCCCTCCTCCATTATTTTCTCTCTTTTCTTCTATTCCCTCTCTATTCTTGGCCGATCTAGTAAGCCCTTCAACCTTTAAGAGTTAAATAGCTGCAGCCTCTTGTGAATAGCAGTAATGTGATTAATATGGCAAACACCTAATCATATAACAAGGATTGGTACCTACCTCATTGTGTTCAACCATTGTAAAATTTATCGCCTGTGAATATGAATTCATCTCCATTTCTCTGGAAATTTACATCTACACCATTGGAATCTGTGCATATATACAAAGGATTAATTCACCCTCTCTGTAATGCTAATAACAATGGATAAATTTGTCTTCTGTGAGTATATAATCCCTCATCATATCTATGGAAATTCATATGGATTAGGTCACCTTCTCTGTGATGCTACCAAAACTTTTTTAAAATTCTGTGATAAGACTATGCATCATCTTTAAAGAACTTTAATGAACTTTAGAAATCTGTTTAATTATCTACATTACTTCATGAGTATAGCCTCAAACACTAGGATGTCTAGAGAACTTACATGTATTTTAGCTGATGAGTACGGGACTCGTTTATATGCTGTAATCTTTGCAACTTTAATAAAACCTGTCCTTGTATGAACGATCGTACTAAAAACCTATCCATTCTTGTTGCTTCTTTCTCGCTTATAATCACCCCACATTACTGTATTGTTAAATCAGTATAGTTTTTTTTGGTGCATCTAAGTTAGGTACCATATTCAAGTAAATTTTTTTAAATTAACTTGAATCTTTATTGCTCTTTTTATATATATATATATATATATATATATCTGAGAGAGATCTTCTTTAAGTATTAGAAATAGCTGAAGAAATTTCTTTAGCTGCTATTTCTAATGAGTTCAGTATGTGGCAAAGTAATTTATTTTACTAAGCCCTTATATATAATGTTATATATATATATATATATCTTCCACTCTATACAAATAGCTATTTCTAACGCTCTATATATATATCTATATAACACTCTCTCTATATACATATATCGCTCTCTATGTCTCTATATATCTCTGTGGTTTTCTTTCTATTTATCACTCTCTCTCTCTCTCTCTCTCTCTCTCCTCTCTCTCTCTCTCTCTCTCTCTCTCATTATCTCGCCAATTATTTATTGCTTTTCTCTTCTCCGTCCAAGTCATTAATTACTTTTTCATTGTCATTTCTGATCCTACACTTTTCCCCTTCTCCTCGCTCTTTACATAAATCTCTCTCACACTCTCCTACACTTTCTGCTTATTTCTCAGTCCATCTCATCCTTTTACTTCTTCTCTCTCTTTCTCTCTCTCTCTCTCTCTCTCTCTCCCTCACTATCTATCTATCTATCTATCTTTCTCCATTTTACTCTTCCTTCCAAATCTATTTATGCATCTTCGCACTTTATTATCAGCCTTTCCCTGTCTACGCCTTTCTCTCTCTCCATCTCTCTCTCTCATCTTCTCTCTCTCTCTCTCTTCTCTCGTCTTTCTCTCTACCTAACTCTTATACACTTAATCTCACCTTCTTTCTATTGCTGTCTCTCCTTCATTTTCTCTTTCTCCCAATTTCTCCTTCATTCCCAGTTTATTTATTATCTTCCTCCTTGTGTCTCTGTCTCATTCTGTACCTCTGTCTATCTCTCTCCCTCTCTCCCTACCTCTCTCCTCCCCCTCTATCTCTTTCTGTCATGCACACACATACACACACACACTCATACGTTTTCTTTCTCTCCACTCTCTGTCGGTCTTACTATCCAACTCTTTCACTTAATCACATTCCTGTATTTCTCTCCCTCTTTCATTCCCTCTCCTCCCTCTTACTCCCCCCTCTCTCTCTCTCTCTCTGTCTATTCTTCTCCCCAAATTTATGCATCTTTGCACTTCATTATCTTCCATCTCTCTCTCTCTCTCTTCCTATCTATTTCCCACTCTCTTCCTCTCAATATCTTATCGGTCTTTCACTTTCTGACATTATCATCAAAAATGGAATCATTATTGAATTAAAATTACTTTAATTAAGCATACCGAAAATCTCACTTCAAAATCGCTAATTTTTTCCTCTCTCTCTTTATTATTCTTCTTCTCCAGCTACCATGCAGGCTAATCATGTGTTTGTAGCAGATAAACTGAACTTGTAATTAACACACCAACAGATAATTTTGACACGAGAAATGTTTATAAAATGTAAACACAGTTACATAGAGACGCTGTTGTATTACGACCAGCCATTTCATAATAGATTTCTACATACACCAATGAAAAACACCAAAAAACGGACACAAAAAGCAACAAATAGGAAATGATGGTCATGGCAGAAATGACTTTGATCATAAATCTGCTAAATTAGGAATTGACCTGAACCAAACAACAACAACAAAAAATGACAATGCTAACAATAAACATGTTAAAAACAAAAAAATAACTGACTTCCAGCGTTACAGAAGTTTCGATTATTAAACAAGAAAACAGGGAAACCTAAACAAAATCCATACAAAAATTTAAAAAATAGATGTAATATTATAACAAATTAACGTGGCTTTTTGATAACGAGCTTGCGTAAGAACCACATGGTTCCGTGTTCAGTCCGACTGCTTGGCACTTTGGACGAAGGTTTCTGTTATAGCCTCAGGCCGACCATATGCTTGTGAATGGATTTCGTAGACAGAAACAGAAGTAAGACCGTCATGGATTATATATATATATATATATATATATATATATATATATATATATATCTATATATATATATATATATATATATATATATATATATATATATATATATAATATATATATATATATATATATATTATATATATATATATGTATATATATATATATATATATATATATATTGCATATATGTATGTAAATATGTATGTATGTATGTATATATACATGTATGGTTATAAAGGGTGAGAGAAACGTATGTATATTTATGTGTGTGTGTATGTGTTTTACCCATCGCCACTTGAAAACCGATGTTGGTTCATTTATGTCCCCATAAGTTAGCGGTTCGGCAAGAGACATATAGAATTAGTCCCAGACTTAAAAAGAAAATAAGTACCGGGGTCGATTCGTTCCATTAAAAATTCTTCCAACCTGGCCGCAGCCTAATAAGTAAAAAAAATGAAAGATAAAACGAAAAAAATAATTAATTAATGCGGACAATTATGAAAGGAAATTGTACGTTGGAGGAAATGGTTTTCCTCCAATATCCACCGGGATTCGGTCGATATTGCCATTTGTAAGGCGGCGAGCTGGAAGAAATGTTAGCACGCCGGGCGAAATGCTATTTCATCTGCTGTTTCGTTCTGAGTTCAAATTCCGCCGAGGTCGACTTTGCCTTTCATCCTTTCGAGGTCGATTAAATAAGTACCAATTACACACTGAGGACGATATAATCGACTTAATCCGTTTGTCTGTCCTTGTTTGTCCTCTCAGTGTTTAGCCCCTTGTGGGTAGTAAAGAAATAGGCATTTCGTCTGTCCTTACGCTCTGACTTCAAATTCTACCGAGGTAGACTTTGCCTTTCATTCTGCCGGGCTCTATAAATTAAGCACCAGTTGCATACTGGTGTTGATGTAATCGACCAAAAAAGCGTCGGGCCTTGAGCCTAGAGGAGAAAAGGATATTACCATTCATAATTCGACATCGAGGACGTGAGCTATCTTCAGACAAAGATTTGTAGGTGAGAAGATTGAAAGTGTCACTGGGGTAAAATATACGAAACCGCGTGTAACTATCAGAACTGCGCGTCTACTAAGAGTACACCTGGCACATACATCACAACCATGTGTGCACCGCATTATTATTATTATTATTATTATTATTATTATTATTATTATTATTATTATTATTATTATTATCGTTATTATTATCATTGTTGTTGTTGTTATAATTACTATTTTACAAATTAAATATAAACACTGCACTGACGACACAGTGTTAATTACATATATACGTATATTCACGTATACACACATACACATGCATACGTAATGTGTATATAAATATGTCTGTGTGTGCGTATGTATGTATGTATGTATATATGTGTATTTATATATAGCATTACATGTATTTTGAGGTGAAATTCCCAAATAGAGTTTACGTGTGTTCGTGTGTGTAAGTGTGTGTGTATGGGTATGTGTGTGTGAATGTATGTGTGTGTGTGTGTGTATGTGCATGTACGTTTGGATTTTGCAATTTACAAGCTTGTAATGAGAAACCATATTTTGAGACAGATATTTCATTTTAAAATATGGTCATTCTACTGATAAACACACGCAATGGTTATAGTTCACTTGTTATTAATCGATAGAATTTTAATTCTTATTTTAGACTATTGATTAATTGGTCAATGTTAATCGTTACTCTTCTGTAGCAAATTTCATTGACCCCCGCATGTTTAAAAATTTACAAAGACATGGCGAAAGACTGACAAATCGATCAGCTGATTGCAAAGTGAACGACCTGTTCAATGTATTGATAGAATGAACCTGTCAAATTACAATTATCTATGTATACACACACACACACACACAGATACATATGTTTATATATCATATAATATAATTAAGGGTAGTAAGGTGGCTAGCTGGTACACACGTTAGTAAGCCGGGTGAAGTGCTTAGCGCTATTTCGTCTCTCTTGAGGGTTCGAGTGCAAATTCTGCCGAGGTCGACTTTGCCTTTCTTCCTTTCGGGTCGATAAATTAAGTACTGGTTTGCCAGCTCCCCAGTTCCTTAATTATTTTATATCTATAGTAATTATTACCTATACGATTTTTTTCCATGATGGCCACTTCATATGATAAGTAATTGTCTGATCCTCTTCATTTATATATATATATATATATATATTATATATACAATATATAATATATATATATATTATATATATATATATATTATATATATATATACACAACACAGAGCGAGATAGATAGATATGTTTACATATGACGTGTAAGTAAGCGGCTTGAAAGAATGTTAATAAAATCTCCTGTATTGCAACACATTTTATTGTAATTCGGGGGGCGGGTCACCGTGCCAATTATAATCACACACACACGCACACACAAATATATACTTGTCACCTCCACCTCAACCACACCGCCAGCGTCTGACTTGAAGCGAAAACGAACTGTAAATCTTATAACTGTTAAAGCATGTTATGTCACCTGATGAGGCTTACTGCACTATTCGATGAATCTAACGTCATTACATAGTTCTACACCCACTAGGAAACAGTGCAGAAGGAAGCCGAAACATTCGTCGTGCCGAATAAAGCTTCTAGTTATGCTCTGTCTTCCGTATCATACATACATACAGAAACGGGGGGGTGGACAAACTCATCGCTTTTGGTAGAAGCTACAAATATTATTCAATAACAGTTTGACCCGGCAACTTGCAAATTAAAGTTTCATAATCTCGTTGAACGAACCTAAATCGGCAGACACTATAGGCAGAGAGTAGCAGGATGTGTGACAAATTCAAGATGGCTTCTAGATGTTAGGCCTCTATTACTCAACTCAGGTCACCCGTTGTTATTGGTCTGGAAGCGACCTCAGTTCTTTTTCTCTAATCTTAAGCCCACGTGCTCCAACAGGATTTTGGAAAGTAGTTATCACTGCTATGTATGGAAACTTCGGTATGGTATACCTAGCGACCTCTTTTTCATGAGACGACAGTGCGCTCCCTTGTTTTTTTAAAGATTTTAGCGGCAGTATTCCATAAGCGCAACCAGATTTGGTGGTGCTGGATTATCTACCTATTTATCTATATATCTATCTATTGATCTCTCTCTATATATAGATATAGGTCAGAGAAATAGATGGAGCTGCCTCATTTTCAGAAGAAAAATAGTCTCTAATCTAATGGGATATTAATTCCAGTTGATACCTTGACGTTATATCCTGCGCACGCCGTGAGTCGGTGGCGTTGCCGTTACGGATTTGTGTACTTTCCTTCGAACCGACAAGAAATTCAATAAAAGTCATCACTTTTGTTTTTTGTTGTGGTTGTTATTGTTGTTGTTGTTGTTTTATATGCCATTTTATATCTTTCATTTACAAATTCCTCGGCTAGTCTGTAAATACATACATATATATTTATTATATATATAGATAGATAGATAGATAGATAGATAGATAGATAGATAGATAGATAGATAGATAGATAGATATATATAGATAGATAGATAGATAGATAGATAGGTAGATAGATAGATAGATAGACAGATAGATAGATAGATAGATAGATAGATAGATAGATAGATAGATAGATAGATAGATAGATAGATAGATAGATAGATAGATGTATAAATGTGTGCATGTGTATTTGGGGGGGTGTTAGTATGTAGAAATGGATGAAAGAACATGTGTGTGTGAAAGTGTTTGTATGTGTGTGTGTGTGTGTTTTTACGCTTTCTCAGTGACATATCTTCCCTGTATCTGGAATAGAATCACTTGGTCACTCCAGGGTCATGTTTTATCTTTCATTCGGTGCTACATCTCTAAAGCTACGAGACGTTAGAGATTAGACCATGGACACCATATTTTAGCCGACAGCTCCACCGTTGACGTTCAGACATTTTCCAGAGATTTATTGAGATATTTTATGGAAAAAATATACATCATAAAGTGAACTAATATGCAACTTCACCGAGAAGAAAGTTTAAAAAGAATTATCAGATTGCATCCGCTAAGAAACCATGCAAAACGATAGACTCCCGCTGGTATGATTGCTCTTTTTTTACTCTAAAATATATTGAAAGGAATTTGAACATTAAACTGTTCAAGCGGATGTATATTTTTGCCAGTACACACACATACTCTCTCTCTGTCTCTCTCCCTCTCTCTCCTGTATATATATATATATATATATTATAATATATATATATATATATATATACATAATATACACATACATATATATATATATATGTGTGTGTGTCTGTGTCTGTGTGTATGTATGTATATACCTGTTTGTCTCTTCTCGGGCCATGCCTGGCTCATAGGGCGGGTTTCTCGCTTTCCTTGGCGTATAGGTTCCCCGCCTGGACGGGACGGCGGTCCGTCGCTGGTGAGCTGCAAGATGCAGGATGAAAGAGTGAGAGAAAGTTGTGGCGAAAGAGTCAGCTGTGGAGCTCAGGTGTTTCGCTCATAAACACATACATCGCCCGGTCTGCGATTCGAACCCGCGATCCCTTATTGTTCTTAATATACATACACACACACATAGATATATACATACACACACATATAGATATATACATACACACACATATAGATATATACATACACACACATATATACATACGTACACACACATATATACATACATATATATATACATATACAAACACACATATAGATATATATACATACACACATATATACATACACACATATATATATACATACACACATATATATGTACATACACATAGCTGCTCTAATGACTAAGCCATGTGCCTCCACATGTATATACATACATATACATATTTACATCATAATAGACTCTCCGGTCGTTGCACGACGTTTGAGGCTTCAAACATTTCTTGCCAAACAATCACATAGATGATTTGCTTACAGTGATCAAATGTGTGTGTACTCACTTTGCCCCACCCATCCATCAGATCGACATTACCTGTATAGGTGCATCATGTATCACATGTCAGATGACAAAATGATCGCAGAGCAACATGAAATGAAGCGCGTCCCTCACGAACACAGCGCAACGCCAGGTTTGGGAATCGAACCCATGATCTTGCAATCGTGCGTGCAACATCCTAACCACAAAGCCATGCGCCTTCACACACACAGACACACACAGACACACACACACACACACATATATATAATATAGGGATCGGTGTATTTTCCCTCGAACCGACAAGTATTTCAACAAAAGTCATCAGTTTTGTTGATATATGTATGTATATATATATAGATATATAATTATATATATATATATATTATATATATATAGAGAGAGAGAGAGAGGAGAGAGAGAGAGAGAAAATAGTAAAAAGTGAAAAACTACAGAAGCTTGTTTTAAAGGTTTAAAAAATATATATTTGAGTCAATATGTCTGAAGAATCTTATAAAATTTTTTCTTACAATGACATAGTTTAGAAGAAATGATATATTTTCTATATATTCAACCACGTGCTTTCACAAACCAACTGTCTCATCTCTCTCTCTCCTCTCTCTCTCTCTCTCTCTATATCTATATATATTATATATATAGTATATATATATATATATATATATATATATATATATATATATATATATTACATACATATATATATATAATATATATATATTCGCACATATAGATATATGGATGAATAATTCGGAGCTCTGTGTTTACAGACTTTAAGTTCAAATCTATTTGATCACTACGACGTGTTTTTATACTAGGAATATCTAGCTCACACCTATTATGTGCATGTGTGTGTGTGTGTGTATGTGTGTGTGTGTGTGTGTGTGTGTGTGTGTGTTTGTGTGTGTGTGTGTGTGTGTGGTATGTTGTTATATTTGAGGATGGTCATTTTCTTTGTCAAATAAACAGACGCACTGTATATTTGTTATTCACTTCAAATTGATTATTGTTCTTAATTTAGTGTTCCTTGTCTGGAAATCTTTGGTTTCACGTCCTGTGACCTTTTCAGTCACTCTCCAATCCACGTGTCCCCTGCTATCCCATATATATATATATATATATAAATGGAGTTTAACGCAGGTGTAATTCAAATACTTTTACTTCCGACACATGTTTCGAAGATATCACTGATATTATTCTTTCCTTGGACAATTTTTTGCTACCCTGGTAACTATTTATCTATTTTTTCCGTGTTAATTGTTAACAAGGGAAAATACACACATCTATTTATATATTTGTATATATATACACCGTAAACAGAGAAATAGACTGTTAGAAACAGAAGACTACAAGGGAGAAATGATGAATGATGCAGTTATAAATGAAGGTTTACAGACTTTAAAATAAAGCGCAAAGCATTATGCACATATACACACGTTTGTGGCCGCCTTTGGATATGTAACTATGTTGTAAATAATTCTTGTAGTGGCAAAACCTTCATGTTTATTTTTTGTATTTATTTTTGAAACAGTATTAACTTAACTATCATACAAATCTGTATTACAAATAACATTAATTACATAGACAATCTCCTAATTAATCATGTAAATAGCATATAAGGAAAGCATAATTCTCCAACAACGGAACACTCAAAATTGAAAATCAAGAACGCTAAGAATATTTTTATAGATTAAGGAAAACCATTTTTAACCATTTTCGCGTTTATATTTTAGGGTGATTTTTTTTAGCTTTATTTTAAAATAGTTTCATTTGTAGTAGCTTTTTTTTGTTTTCTTTTGTTGTTTTGTTTTTTTGTTGTCAAATGGAGCCGGAATATTTAGACTTAATGTTCTACTTAGGCAACATGGCGCCGAATATTTTACATTCATTAATGTTCGAGATTATTCCTCACCTTTGCCACTGGTTTTCTGAATAATGTTAATGGGTATGAAGACGATTGCAGATATGTGTATGTGAATAGCTATATACGCATCTATTCATACATAGAAACATAGATACCTATATACATACACATACACACACATACATATATATGTACGTATTTTATGTACGGAGAGACAGAGAGAAACAGAGAGTGTGTATGTGAGATAGAGAAAGAGACAAAGAGGGAGTCAAAGATTGATGGCTAGATACAAATATATATAGATGTATCTGCGGATATATATACATTTATGCATGTATATATATGATAATAGCATTAATAATAATAATAATAAAAATTATTACGAAGTAGCTTAGCATTATATTTATATACATATACATGTATATATATATATATATATATATATATATATATATATAGTTATACATCAATATGAGGATATACATGTGATCATATATATGCCTAGATAGATACGTAAACATTTGAGCGCATGTATATATATTATATATATATATATATATATATATACACTCGTGTAATATATATATATTATGTATGTGTGTGTGTATGCATGTTTATATATTTATTTGCAGTTAAGTATGAACATGTTTTTAGGTGTCTTTATGTATGTAAGTTTATGTGTTTCTATAGTAATCTGGTTTTGTGTATATGTTTTTGTACCTTTTATCATAATTATTATCGTTACTGGTAGCAGGAGTATGAGTAGCGCCACTAAGTTTTAAGGCCTGTTTGTATCTAGACTGGTTGTGAGTTTACGCGGTTTTAATGTTCCTCGTGAACTTCTATAGTAGATACGTAATTTAAAATAGAGAATCGGGCCTGAATGCCAATATCTGTCTGCCTCGTCAGCAAAAAATCTAAGGAATTAAATAGGTTAAACTAAAAGTTGTTACAAGGAGGATAGAAGATCTGACGTTTCGGACTCAATTCGTTTATCAATAATAACATCAGAAAATTCATTGTACTGCTGATGAATTATATTTTGTAGAATTAATTAACTGCGAAATAGCGGTGGTGTTACAGCGACAGCGGGGTGGAGGGATGTGCAGCTTGTTGTGAGTCTCAGGTATTTGAGTTCAAACTGTCGGACAGGAAGACAAATGTTGGTCTACCTCGGAGATATTACAGCGGCAGGGGCAATTCAATGTGCAGTCCGATATGACTTTTTACTCACCGGGTTCAAACTACACTGAAACCAATTTTTCATTTAATTTGTCGCTGTCATAGAACTTTTCTTTATCTTACCTCATTGTCATTTGTTTAAAACTTTCTGTGTATCTCTCGCTCACTCACTCTCTCTCTCTCTCTCTCTATCTCTCTCTCACTTCCTTTTCCACCCAATCTTTAATACTGGCTACGGTCGACACCAAGTTGTCTCATAAGGCAACAGGAATCCACATATGGAGTCTTCTATAATTTCTCCCCAATGAGAATTCTGTGAATGTCATGTAATAGCAAAAATTCGATTATTAATCTGATGGCAAACGGGAAGAAATATTTGGCGCTAATATTTGCCCTTTATATTACTTCTTTCATTCATTGGTGTGTGGTCCATGTTGGGGCCCCGTCTTAAATAGTTTAGTTGATCAAACAACCCCAGTCCTCGTTTTCAATTCAGCTACGTATTCTAACGGTATTTTGTGTTGAACCACTACGTTACAGAAACATAAACGAACAAACTCCGGTTCTCAAGTGGTGCAGGGAGTCAAAGAATCGTAAAGATACACACAGTAAACGATAGATGCCTCAGGTGTCGCAGAGCGGGATCGAACGCAAAACTACGAGGCTGCAAAGCAAGCCATGCCTGCGCAAGATTAAATTTGGATTTTATATGGAAACGATTGATTGCAAAGTAGTTTAATAGTCTTGAGAGTCAAGACTATTGAAAAGGCTGCAAGACGCAAAGAAAATTTTAGGACAACAAAAATAAGAAATAAGTGGAAATTTTACCGGCGAGTGTGTTACATTATAAGGCACAAAAAGAAAATGGCTCTCCCCAGACACAACAGAAAATGCTTCAACACACGAACTCATATAAAGAATCATGCAAACTAAATCCCAAAACGAAATATATATATATATATATACTATTCATAGAAAAATATCGTGTACATTTAAACACATAAGCGATGACCATAATAGGACATCTGACTCACTAGAAAAAGCAGTTAAACTCCAAACCACTAATAGTTGTAATTCTGAAAGGGAAAGAGAAATAAAAACTTTTACCCAATATATATATATATAAATTGCATATACGTGTATGTATATATGATAGACAAAAGAGAGGGAATGACAGTGGGGAAGAAAGATGGGACGGGAGGGAAGTGAAGAGCGAATATGAGAGGGGAAGGAGAGAAGGATAAAAGAAAGAGAAATTGAGAAGGAAAAGTCTCTCATAAAAAGGGATAAATAAATTCGAAATAATTTGGAAAAAGAGGAAAATGCGTCTCTTATCTTATTCTTTCTGCGGGCAGATCTCTAAACTATTCGAATGTATGTCGTCTCAGAAAGACCGAGCGATATGTGTACTTTTGTACGTATTTTAACGTTTTTCTTTTCGTTCTGAATCGATTAATATTTTTTCATCTCAAATAACTCGTAAGGTGTTGATTATGATTTTTTTAAAGTAATTCCACGAATGCTCTCACAACACAGACTACACGGTAAAATACATAACACCTAGTTCAATATTCGAACTATAAATATGGGATTTAATCAAATTCTGTCGTTTTTCTATATAACAGAATTTTAAAGTAGATACGATGGATCATGCATAAGGTTTTATCATATTCTTTGTCTTACTTTTTAAACCATTGCAAATGAAATTTGATCGGATTTCATGTTTTCCTTTCATATTTTCTTTTATATATTTCAATGTCTGCTGATTCTTGACCTCCGGTGTTTAAATTCTATCGCTGACGCTTCGGAAGAACTTTCAAAAATATTTTATTTGAAATAAGTTTCATCAAAGAAGTGCTTATATTTCTCGAAATGTCCTTTTACTTCCTATCATGTTTTTGCTGAAATGTGTCAAACCAGACATCCTTTTAACTGGAACTTCCTGTCAGTTTCGACAGCAAATCTGTGTTAAATCTGTACAATTTGTAGTTTACAGGTCACGTATATAGACCAGTGGTTTGATAGAATCGGTGGAGTTTCGGGAAGATATTCTGTGACATTTAGATACATCCCTTCCGATGGTCACTTTATAACTGCCCGATGTTAATATAGTCCTTCGTTCATTTGAGGTCAATAGAAGTGTACCAGATTTTCGTACTGGGGTCGAGGTAATCGATTATCTCCCTTCCATTAAAATAGCTAGCGTTCTAGCATTCTATAGGCGTTGAAGTAGCTGTGTGGTAAGGAGCTTGCTAACGAACCCCATGGTTCCGGGTTCAGTCCCACTGCGTGGCACCTTGGGCAAGTGTCTTCTACTATGGCCTCGGGCCGACCAAAGCCTTGTGAGTGTATTTGGTAGACGGAAACTGAAAGAAGCCCGTCGTTATATATATATATATATATATATATATATATATATATATATGTGTGTGTGTGTGTGTGTGTGTGTGTATGTGTGTGTCTGTTTGTCTGTTTGTGGTTGCCCCCCACCACCGCCACCACCAACATCGCTTGACCAACCGATGCTGGTGTGTTTACGTTCCCATAGCCAAATGACTGAAACAAGTAAAAGAGTAAAGGAGTAAGAGTATACTACTATCCAGTTCCATTTTGAAAGCGAACCATTCTCAGAAGATGAATTTGAACAGAAGATAATAACTTGTTAAGATTGTTTCTACGGATTTTTCTAGCCAGCCCTTATTCTTGCTACTTCGTTTCTATCAGTACAGGCCAAAATTTCAGGAGAACATCTGTAGAGATGACCTTAACAAGTGATTTAATAGTACTGCTAACACAGTAGAACACAGTACTGAGATGTAATAGAGTTTAATATACTTTGCGGTTTATTATGGTTTTCATTACAAAATCCGGTATCCCTACAGGCCGTGAGGAAGATACTAAATACGCACATTCATTATAAAATTGTTAATAAATGGTTTTGCAGCATGTTAGAAATATCTAAAAGAAACGATGCCTCTGCAAATTGGAAGTTTTCCTACGCTGAACGCCATCTGATAATTCAACAAGATATCACAGGAACACAGCATGAGAAAGGACGGAAAAACAGAAGCCGAGGTTGTGTGACCTTTGTTAGATAAAGCTTCTCATCCATGTGGGTGGGGTATTACTTTTATTAAATACGTAAGCCTAATTATTCCGCTTCTTAAATATTTCTGTTAATGATTCTATGTAATTAATCTATGTGTGCGTGTGTGTTTGTGGCTGCGTGAGACTGTGTGAATGTGTGTGTACGAAATAAACAAATAGACTTATAAATTTAGCAGTTCTCTGTAAACTGAAAAGATAAAGAACAACCTTAACAGGTTTTCGAGAATTATTGCGGTCTCATCAGTGTTGTCATCAATACTTGACCCAACCTCTAGAAACAAGTCACTGCTTTGTATAGTCTTTAAATATAGCAGTTTCAGAGAGATGAAAGATTTATAACGTTTTGTTGTTTTATTTTTGGCACATATATATTCTACAAACAACAACAAAACATCGACCACCATCAAAAGAAGCAGCAACAACAGTGGAGGCACAATGGCCCAGTGGACTCACGGACGGAGGCTCGCGGTTTCGATTCCCAGACCGGGTGTTGTGTGTGTTTATTGAGCGAAAACACCTGAAGCTCCACGAGGCTCTGGCAGGGGGTGGTGGCGACCCCTGTTGTACTCTTTCGCCCCAACTTTCTCTCACTCTTTCTTCCTGTTTCTTGTCCCCGAATTCCTACGCAGCCGCTGAGCCTAGATGCGCATTCATCCATCCGTCGATGCTCTCGATGTCGGGGTGGGGGGATCTGCTTTCTCTTCTGCGCGGGTCTTACAAATAGCAAAGGACCACGTTTCGGACTTCTCCCACCAGGGACGAAAACCGCTTCGCTCAACAAACAAAGAAACAGCAACAACAAGGCAAACAACAATGGCGACAACGACGAGACGACGATGATAACGTCAGCAGGAATATTAGGTCAACAATACCAACAGAAATAATTGCAAAACAAATTGTACCTAATACGGATTTTACGCTTCAGAATAATAAAGCTGAATTATGATTTCCACACGGGAATACAGTATCAAGTATGGCAGAAATTATACATTCATTCATATGTTCATTTTTCGTTAATTAGACCCTCAAGAAGGATTCACCTAAGCAATATAGAAATAAATAGTTCGCAAGAAAAATGGTACGAAATAATTGCTTGAAAATGCATATATTTCGTTGCCTCCACCTTCAGGTGAACCCAATAAACTAGCAGAGTTTAGTAGGAAATTAGTGGAAAATTTAAGCTACTCCCACAGGAAATAATAACGATAGCAAAGAATGCATGACTACCACTACTACTACTACTACTGCTGCTGCTGCAAATGTAGCAGCAACAAAATACGCAGCCTCTAAAGCAAGACGGAGTAATTTGCGCGTTATGTGAAATTTGCAGCTTTGTAAATATGATTATATATACATGTATACATACGTCTACACACACATACATACAAACACACACACTAACACACTCACGCACAATATATATATATATATATATATATATATAGGTATGTATATACCTATGTGTATATGCATATGTAAAATTGGTTCTTGGATGTCGAGTGCAAAAAAAGGTAAACTTGTGCATTCGCTTCATCAGCGAGGAATAACCTGACAGGAATATTTGTTGAATACGATATGTTTGTGGGTGTTTTTAAATGTGGCTCTCTATATATGCGTGATTGTGTGTGTATACATTTATATATATATAGTATATATATATATAATATATATATACAATATACGCGTGTTTGTCTACATATATATGTATATTATATATATATATATATATATATATTATATAATATATATATAATATATATATATATATATATTATATATATATAGGCGCAGGCGTGGCTGTGTCGTAAAAAGCTTGCTTTCCAACCACATAGTTCCACGTTCAGTCCCACTGCTGGCACCTTCCGCAACTATCATTTACTATAGCCTCGGACCGACCAAAGCTTTTTGAGTGGATTTCCTACCACAGAGCCACTCCTGTACATAATATATATATCATAAAGGAATCGTGATTTGAAAACTGTGCTTTCATGAGCTCCAGTTTAATCGAGGTTCGTATAACTACACCGAAATACGAAACAATGGTACATTGCTTGTGGTAACCAAGTCTCCTCGAGTAAATCTGATTGGATACGCATACCCCCGATGAATTATAATGAGGATGCAACTAGTAACCACATTTTAGGATACCTATGCGGTAGAAACACGTGTCGGACAGACATTTAAAATGAATAGATTGGTTATAATACTGTAATAAATAAGCTTCTGAGGGTCTATAATACTCCATACTTATTTTCAATGTATTGTGTGCGTGTGTATACATATATACATTTATACATATATTTGTTTGTTTAAGTGTATTTTGTTTTTTTTTTAAAGTTGTCCTGTACAGCTAGATAAACTAAAACAGGTATATAGTTGTAGATTTATGAATAGAATGTATATCTCATGAGGAAAATCAATAAACTGGAAGGTTTATATAAATATCACATTAGATAGAACGTAACCCTTGGCATCAGGCGTGTTTAAAATCGTTTAGTTTGATCTGTTATATTCCAAGCTAAAATATACGACCGGCCATTCTAAAATGGCGCATATTTTTATATCTGCCACTGAATTTGACGGGAAATAGCGAGAGAGTCGTTGTTGGACGTTTTATAACTTAGTGCCATTAAAGTAAATATAATGGCCAGCGCAGTGTTGTTCTTATTTATCACGCTTCTTTCTATCTTTCCTTTTACTATCATTCACTTTTATGCTCTTTCTTTTCTGTCTTCTTTACTGGTATTATTTCGATCATCGTTCATTATGTACTTTCTGTAATAACTTCAGTATTTTCTCCATTTTCTCTATTCATTCTCTTCCTCGTCTTCGTTTATTCGTACTTTATTTGTTTGGGTCTGTTTTCCATGAATCTTTCTCTTTCACTCCTATAAACTGTCTGTCCTACTTTTATTTTCATTCACTTTTCGTAACTAACTTTCTAACAATTTTGAAAATGGCGTCGAGAAATATAAAAGACAGGCATTACTCGTAGCAAAATAAAATAAACCAAACTCGAATATAATAGATGAATTTTTATATAAACAGATAAGACTCGAAGATGACCAGTTAGATAAAGTAACGAGATATTGCTGAACACGTCAGTGGCATGTAACTCTTAGCTAACCCTTTGCTTACTCACAAATATCTTATTAAATCTTGCAAACTTACTTCTTCTAGAATTTTATGGCCACCCATAAATAGGACTCGAGGTTTGACGTTAAGACATATTCCAGTGGCAAGATAAATGCCATTACCTACATTGTGTGATAAGGTAAAAATGTCTATTTTTCCCCATTCAGGTTCAGCGACCCCTTGTATGTATCCAGCAAGCATTTCCATTCAGTTCGACTGACGAAGCTTGCCGTGATCATAGCAGAAACTACATGACCAGGACGCTCTGTAATGAGATCATATAGGCGTGACTCGAAACAGTTATTCTTGAATATACAACATTTACTTGAAGCTTCAAGCTTGAAACTACCTCAGTATTGTCTTTTTTTATTGTTTAGCCCTTGGAATAAAGGAAATAGCTACCACGAACAGGACACCACAATGATGGTGAGAGCAATAATGTTCCTATTCAGATCCAAATTGTGAAGGTTGTTATGTACAGGAAATGTGTGCAAAGAAAACAGATACCGGTGAATTCCATTTCTGATAGAATAACGCCAGACCTTAGTATAGCTTTGTAGTTGTAGTTATTATTGTTGTTGCTCTTCTTCTTCTTCTTCGTCTTCTTCTTCTTCTTCTTCTTCTTCTTCTTCTTCTTCTTCTTCTTCTTCTTCTTCTTCTTCTTCTTCTTCTTCTCTCTCTATATATATATATATATATATACATATGGAGATTAATAGAAATATATATATACAGGAAGAGAGATAGATAGACAGATAGCTAGGTAGATAGATAAATAGATAGATATGTATATCATCGTGTATCTGTGTATATATACATATATATATATATATATATACGCACACACATATATATGTATATATATGTATATATATATTTGCATGTATGTGTGTGTATGTGTGTGTCTGCAGATGAATATACACTGGTTGTTGAGAATATAGATCTAAATATAACTTTAATTCTGGTGAAGGAATTACAACTCAGGGATATCTATAAATAGAAAGAGCTTTTAATATGTCTGTGAGTGTATGTATGTGTGTATGTATGTATGTATGCATGCATGTATGTATGTATGTGTGTATGTATGTATGTATGTATGTATGTATGTATGTATGTGTGTATGTAT
>NC_043007.1:26809503-26864503 GCF_006345805.1 Octopus sinensis
TACATACATACATACATACATACATACATACACACTCACACACACATATATATTAGACATACAAGCAAACATACATACCTGCATACTACATACGTAATTACATATATACATACATACATACTTACATACGTACCTACATACATTAATACATACATACATACATACATACATACACACATACATACATACATACATTAATACATACATACATACATTAATACATACATATAAACATACATACATACATACATACACACACACATACACACATACATACATACATACATACATACATACATACATACATACATACATACATACATACATACATACATATATACATACACACATGAACACGATAGATACTCGACTACATAACCTTTACCTACACACACTCAAACACAACAACACGTTTCTGCGGCTTTAGCACGGCACGATTATTCCATTACATTCCAGACAATAATAGTTTTTTTTGTTTTTTGTTTGTTTGTTTTTTCTTATTTCTTCCGATCTTTCAATAGATGTTTCTTATGGTAATAATTATGCTTCTTTCGTCTCTGTCTAATATCTTCTTGGCACTCAACCATTGGCCAGTATATATGCCAGGTATATAAACCAAATATATACCATTGACAGAGTATATATACGAGATATATACCATTGACACAGTATATGTACCTGATATATACCATTGACATTCCACGACTGGCCATTATATATATATATATATATATATACACCATCTGCATTCGCATTATACATGGATGTTGCTTCCTGACGATAAACATCAGAAAATGCTGGCTACGAAACTAATTCTTCGTCGGTAACTATAAAGTGATGTAAAAATCATTTCTTTGAAAGTTTTCGAATGGAGGTCAATAACGGTCTCTTCTTTCATTGACTTTCTTCGACCTGTTCATGAACAACATTCTCTCACATCAAAGAGTAGTTCCAGGTAAGATGTTACGATATCGTAAGATGTTACGATACCTTACCAAGCTGGGTAACAGATTTAAATTATGATAAAAAACTGTTTCACCCGTCTCTTACCAGCAACAATAAAAAATGTATGGTTGCATGCACTGTAAAAAGCATTTTTCCCTCTATAAGACGAAATAGCAGCTACGCTTCTTGGCGTAGTTTGACCGATGGCTGAAACCACAAAATAGTACTGGTCACTTAAAACGTCCACCTCCCGGTCGTTTCGGCCCGCATTGTTCCTCCGAGGGTGCTTTCGCCAAGTGTCCAAGGTGGCCGGTACGTTCACTGTGAAAAAATTAGTGTTCAGAGTGAGGCCCTGCCGGCTTGCTTACGAAAAGCATGGAATGATGGACTACTACTACTACTACTACTATTACTACTACTACTACTACTACTACTACTACTACTACTACTACTACTACTACTACTACTACTACTACTTATGCTGCTGCTACTACTACTAATAGCTCCGCTACTACTACTACTACTACTAATACTACTAATACTTCCGCTACTACTACTACTACTATTACTATTACTATTACTACTACTACTACTACGACGCAACACATTGTTGGACGTAAGCTTGACATCTTTTTTTTGTTTTTTCGGAAAAACCTAACAGTATATTAATCATAGACAATATTTGAACAGAAACAATGAAGCGGCTATGAAACTTGTTGCAGAAACAACGTTCGCAGCCCGTCAGAATACACTGATGATTGTTACATCGAAAGAGACTAAAGAGAAAGAAAAAAAAACAAAACAAAAAAATGAAAAATGTGGGGAAATTACTGAGCGTTTCACCAAATTGTTTAAAATACATTGGCAGAAGATAATATCGGAGTTCTGCTGTACTCTTTCCTCACAACTTTCTCTCACTCTTTCTTCCTGCATCTTGCAGCTCACCTGCGACGGACCGGCGTTCAGTCCTGGTGGGGAACCTACACGCCAAGGAAACCGGGAAACCGGCTCTTATGAGCCAGGCGTGGTTCGAGAATGAACAAACAACGACAACATTTGCTTGGCAGACGGTCAGTCTGTCATTTAACGATGTTTCTGTTAAATATTGTTATTGTTTGTGCTGAATAAAATATGTTGAAAAAGAGCCGCAATAAATATGCACCAACCCAATATTATTAGAACTTTATGGATTCCGATGGAATAAAAGCACAATTGACTTCTGCGGGATTTGGACTCAGAACGTAGAGACGGACGAAATATTGCAATGAATTTCAGGCGGCATGCTTACGACACTTCCAGCTCGCATTCTTCAGATGTTACCCAAATAAAAACGTAAAATATTGGTGGGATGCGCGTTCGATCCACATGGCTGGTTGCTGATAATTTTTTCTACTTTTAAAGGAAAAAAAGATTTTGTCCTTTATATATATACTGTTCAGTATCTACGCGTTGAATAAATTTATCTATCTGCTTGTTCTACACTAAATTTGAACGCTTTGAAAACAAACTTGTATGTTTACATCCGGCGTAATATAATAACATACTGAAAATAATAATTCCAGTGTCTTATACATTTACAAGTTCATAAATATTTAGAAAAGGTACTATTGATGCCTAGTTTTTAATTGTTATTTGATCGACCTCGCAAAAATGAAGAGTAAATCTGATCAAGGAATCTCTGAGAATAGCGATCATAACAACAAAGCAATCTGCATGAGGAACCAAACTCCAAGAAACATGAGGCGAAATCTCACTTCTCACTTCGCAATTTTTTTTAGAAGAATTCAAGGAAAAATCGGATATTGTAGACGTGGATAGTCTGTCTGATCATACGATGTTGCATTTGATAATATACAAAGTGTGCGACCGGAACATATTTGAATATACTTGCGAACCGATGAGGGGAAGGCCTGTGGTTAAATAACAACAACAACAACAAAGAAACTAATGATGAAAAATGATGACAATGCTTTTTCGGGGAGATAATTGAGATACGCAATATATAAATGGATGAGAACATTAATTACAACTGCTGTTAATATCACTACTACTACTACTGCTGCTACTACTACTACTAATAATAATAATAAAATAATAATAATAAAATATGATAATACGACAAGTACTAATTCTACTACCATGAAAACGACTCTACAGCCGTGATAAAGACTTATATTACTACTACGACGGAAATGATATTACTACTACTACTACTACTACTACTACTACTACTACTACTACTACTGCTGCTGCTGCTGCTGCTGCTGCTGCTGCTACTACTACTACTACTACTACTACTAAGGTACTGCAACCTCCTCCAGGGACTGAACAGGAAATTAATAATCCAAGACACAATAGCTAATACCTTAAAGAGTCGCAGAACTGAAATAGACCAAAGAAATTGGATGTGTATTTTAGTAACTCAGCCGAGACAGTCTTTTCGACAAAATCGACCTTCACTCATAAATATACACGTTGGTTGAGAATATATATCGCAAGACGTAGGTGTAGATATGGTTGACTGCTTCAGAGGACCACTTTGTAGTTTGGTGGAATTCAGTATCACTAAGTGGCATCTTTGGTCCCTCGTGAACAATGCCTTCGTAGTGAATTTTGTAGAAAAAAGTGTGGAAGCCGGTCGTAACACACACACACACACACAAATATTGTATAAATGATCGTGGGTGAGACTAAAACAATACGAAGTAAATGCTAGGTAAATCACAAAAAACAAATATGTGAATTAATATACACTTACCTTGTATTCAATATTTCGGGGTTATAACCCCATTTTCAAGAAGAGAAAACCAATGTTGCCGGTGTGCGTGTGTGTGACGATTATGATGATGGTGGTGGTCGTCGTCGTCATCGTCGTTGTGACGATGATGATAATGATGATGATGATGATGATGATGATGATGACGATGGTGATGATGATGATTGTGGTGGTGGGGGTCGGGTGATCAAAGAAGTGAAAAATCAACGCAATCTCTCATTATAATACAAGCAAGAAATAACTAGAAATATATATATATATATATATATATGTTGATAGAAATCGCAAGACAACAAAAGAATGAAAGAGACCTCGATATTATGTAAATAGAGGAATTTATCTGTAAATGTAATATGTGACAATTATTCGGTAGCCATGATAAAACTCCGAGTTTCCATTGTCTGGGCGGAAACCCACGCCGGCATCTCTTCAGTTATCGTGTCATCAAGAAAAAATACTATGAAAATGATCATATATATATATATATATATATATTACAATGAGAAATTAAAATGTAGAATTTACAGTTTATATAGTGATTGAAGATAAACCAGATGTCATTAGATAATCCTTCCACAGAATTTAAGCTGAATTACGCAGCGTATGAAAATGTAGGAACAAGGAATAAGAACGATTGTATCAATTAGTATCATTAAAACTAAACAATATTCGCCTCAGTTTTAAAACAATGTTGCTAGAACATTATCGCAAGCTACTGAAAAAGCAAAGCAATTACAACTATCTCAAAATAGAAAACGAACGGCGCAGCAAGAACGAGCGCAGAATCCATGGCAAAATCTAGATATTATCTTGCTGGAAAACAAAAACGATTGTAATTTTTAAGTTGATACATTGAAATTTGAAGAATTCTTGGCATTTATCTCTATCAAATCTAGAATATTTTTCCAGTTTTTTAAGCTCACATGCAGAGCCATTACTTGTTAGATTCGTCCGTTATCAAAGGCACACATCCACCGAGGTCAAACATATTAAGACAACACGTTCCACAAATAACGCTGTGGAGGAAAAACATAAGGCAGCCATTTCATACGTGTTCTTTGTTCTTATACTTCAGCAATTGTTGTGAGTACAATTACAGATGTTTCTTATGGTTTGAAGGGACATCACTGATAATAATAGCAATAACACCAGCAAGTATTGCTAAGAAAGGATTAACAGTTCTATTACCTAGCGAATAGTTTATCATGTATTAAGCAGCAATTAACCGCTTTTCTCTACACCACTGGCTGTTAGGCCATCGTTATACTGACTTTCGTTCTGGTATTCGGTGCTAGGCAGGCTGTCACTGATGATCCGAAGGAACGGTGAAATCAGGTGAAAAGGAAATACCAGCCAACTGTGCAGGCGATCGTTTCGCCAGCCGATATATTTAGTGCTTCATTACCACATGTAGTCAACATGAAGTAGTACCTCTGGACTTTATCAGCAGTTTAAGTTGATCTAAACATGACAAATAGACGAAGTTGGATTTACTAATTATTGTTCCGCGCAAATACTGTAAATGTCGCTAATAGCTAATTAATTAACTGACAATCCTCATTTATTCTTCAAAAGGATGGTTGGATATTTAAAAATTTAAATTTCGGTAGAGTAGAAGGGTCTATGATCATGTCAAATGAAACATATTCTTTATTACCAAAGTGTTACTGTTTGATACTAAAAGGTCGAAAGGATGAACATCGCTTGAGTTTAGATTAATGAAGAGAAGACTTTTGATTTAGTCTGACATTAGCCATGGACATTAATGAAGTTGATTATAAATCTGATTAGAGAGAACAGCAAACCAACACAGTATTAATTAGTTATCACTGACTCTTACAACATCATGGTTATGAGCTCCAGTTTCACGGGAGTAACTGCATGGTAATAGCACCTCAAGGTTTAACTTTGTATTGGACGCCTTAAGCTTATATAGGTTGATACGAAAACACAATGTAACATAAGAAAATGGGCGACAGTGGAGAAAGTATTTGTTCATCGAACATATAAACTCATAGTCAAAGAACGCTTCTAATCTTGTGAGAAACCTCAGAACTTGAAAACAGGATAGTCTTGGATGCGGCAATTGACTTTATGATGGAAAGTGTTAGACGAGGAGGCAGACTGACAAGCAAACATCATTTGGAAAATCGCAGAGGGTTGGACCATTAGCTCCTACACGCATTTTTTTCTCTCCTTGTTTCTCTCCTTGTTTCTTTTCTGTGTATCTTTCTGTCGAAGAGCGTACGCTCGAAATGTAAAAGACTTGTTTTATTTCTATTCTTGAGCGCCATACTAATACAATTGTTTGTTTGTACTCCACCTGCCTTCGTCCTTTGTTTATTTTCGTAAACCTTCCCGTTAAATATAATATATGCTTGATAAGGCAGCATTTATTATGTGCTGCCTTATATGAACATATGAACATAGATGGAAATATTGAGATCCGTAAATATCTCAATATGAAAACATATTCTACAGCACGCTTGAGACAACACGTTTCACAAATAACGCTGTGTAGGAAAAGCATAAGGCAGCCATTTCACACATCTCCTTAGCAAGGGACATCACTGATTATAATAGCAATGACACCAACAAGTATTGCCAAGAAAGGATTAACAGTTCTGTTACCTAGCGAATAGCTTATCAAGTGTTGAGCAGCAGTTAACCGTTATTCTCTAGAAATATGAAATATGAATATAGATGGAAATATTGAGATCACTAAATGCTTGTCCCAAAAGTGTAAATAAAACAAACGATCATTATTAGTATAGCTCAAACGCTGCGTATAAAATTCTAATATCAAAGATTTCCACTTTTTAAGACGACAATATCTTTATACCAGTTCTAAGAAGCGTAAGAAAAGAGTTTGCGATATTTCCTGCCATCAATCCATCACACAGTAAAAATATGCCCCATAACTTTTGGGTATAAACGATATACAAATTCGTCTTAAATACAAGAATACGATGCGTGCAAATATAGAAGTGTGTATACCTGTGTAAATATATATTTCACTCTAGGCACGAGGCCTGTAATTTTGGGAGGGGGGGCCAGTTAATTACATCGACCCCAGTACGCAACTGGTACTTAATTTATCGACCCCGAAAGGATGAAAGGCAAAGTCGACATAGGCGCCAATGATATTGAAATATCATTAACGTATGAGATAAAAGGTGAAATACATTGAGCCCTAATAATAATTAAACATTTGGGCACAAGACCCGTGATTTCGGAGGAGGGGGCGAGTCGATTGCATTGCCTCCTCACCAGTATTCAACTGGTACTTAGTTTATCGGCCCCGGAAAAGGATAAAAAGCCAAAACTTTTTCATTCTTCCTTTCGGAACCGGTAAATTAAGTACCAATCATATACTGGGGTCGATTTGAATAACTTTTCCCCCTCTCCCAAAGTTAAGGCCTTATGCCTATAGTACAAAGTATTTATCTTCACATCGTAAATATTTTTCTTTACAAATTCTCCACATATATATAAAAGGTTGATATGGCCCATCAGACTGGGCCATATTTTGACATTAATAATCGCACACCAGAGGAACTGGCAAAAATTATGTTAAAACTTTTAGACAATTTTTATTTTCCCAATTAAGCGTAAGGGGAATTCTTAAAGCTCATTGTTGCCACAATAAATTAAGTAAAACTTCTTTTTCATCAAATGAGCTACATACAATCCTCTTCTTTTTCGAAGATATGTTATGGCTTCACCAACAACAACAACAAAAACGACGAGAAAAACAACAACAACAATACTGAAAATTCTGTTTATGAGGTCGATGATAATTTATTGAATATTAGATAGAAAAAGAACATTCTTGCAACAACACGCACTTAATATATGTACACACACACACACGTATATATGCATATATATATATATGTGTGTGTGTGTGTATGTATGTATATTTATATATGTGTGTGTGTATATATATTTATATATGTGTGTGTGTATGTATGTATATTTATCTATGTATATATATCTATATATATATATATATATATATATATATATATATATATATATTAATACAAGTAATAATAATAATTCTTACTGTATCACAATTTTACTGTATCACAGTTTTTTACGCTAGGCCACTTGGTGTTTTAAATGATGTTATTAATTAATATTCAATTTTTTCACCCTTATTGTGATTTTAATTATATTATATATATATATATATATATATATATATATATGCATATATATATGTACATACATATATATATGTGTGTGTGTGTGTATGTATGTATGTGTATATATGTTTAAAATCATATATGTATACATACAAACACTCGAATACTTTCAAATACAAACACATATATTGTTTTGATATTTAGGCAAATGCGTACATATTCAACCATACACTTCCATAATTATACACCTTCGAATACTTATGTATTTGGGTATATTTGCAGATAAAAGTATATCTACGTGCATTGGTATGTGTATGCGTGATCGTGTGAGCGTATGTCTGTATATATGTACGCATATTTGAGCGCATGTGTGTGTACGAGTGAGCGTTAACGTAAGCACAGACAACCGTGTGTGCATGGGTGCGTGCGTATATTACTTGCGAGTGTTACAGTATTTTTAAACATGTAATATATATATACAAGTGTAACTTTCATGTGCGCATGCGTGTCTCTGTCTTCTATATTTGGTATGTTTATTAGTTCGATCAATTATAAGTGCAGCACACAAGTTGAACGAGTTTAGATTTAGTTAAAATTTATGAGTGACAATTAATCTTCCAACAACAGATCGATACGCCGTCCACACAAACTTACGTCCAGATGCACATACACACACACACACACATATATATATATATATATATACACACACATCACACATACACATGCACAACACAAACATGCACATACACACACTCACATACTCAAGCAGAAATACAGTTGAATACACCTCATATACACGCAAACACACATACATACGTCCGCAAGCACACACACATACACACACACACACACAACACAAACACACACATACACATCCATACACACGAACGCGAATACACTTATACACACCTCACATACGCGCAAACAGACAAATTTATGTCCGTGCGCGCATACACACATACACACGTAAACACACACACACACAAACACACACACACACACAAACACACACACATACTACACACACACAACACAAACATATATACACACACACAGACACACTTACACACGTACACGCAAACACAGTGAAGCACATACCTCACATACACGCAAACACACAAACTTACGTACGCGCACACACCCACACACCCACACAACACAGACACCCACACGCCCACACAACACACACACACACACACACACACACACACATAGACACCAACACACACAAACACACGCACATACGCACTTAAACACACCTCACATACGCGCAAACAGAAACTTACATCCGCGCGCACACACACACATCACACACAAAACACAAAACACACAACACACACATTCACACACTCATTCACAGTTACGCACACCTCATCACATACAGGCAAACAAACAAACTTATCGTCTCATCAAAAACACTTACGATCTCACAAGCCTGGGTTCATTTCCGTCCATAACCTTGAGTAACTCTCAGAGTTTCTCATGCAATAAAGTCTAAACATCAAATTCTAAACTGCGTAGTTTCAATTCCCAGAATATTTTCCATCAATGATTCACGGGTGTGGCTGTGTGGTAGGAGGCATGCTCACCAACCACATGGTTCGGGGTTCATTCCTACTGCGTGGCACCTTGGGCAAGTGTCTTCTACTATAGCCTCGGGCGACCAAAGCCTTGTGGGTGGATTTGGTAGACGGGAACTGATAGACGCCCATTTTTTTTCCTCTGTCTTCCCTTCTCTGGATTTCCTATGTTTCTGACGAAGAGCTCCGCTCGAAACGTTAAACCTTCCTTCTTTCCTTCTTTCCTTAGCGTCCAATAATACTATATTTGTTCCACGTCCTCACATTGTTGTGCTTTTTTGAGCTTTCTTGTTTGGATTAGCTTTACATATATATATACATATATATATATATATATATATATATATGTGTGTGTGTGTGTGTGTGCGCGTATATGTTTGTGTGTCATTATTTGTCCCCCCCCCCAACATCGCTTGACAACCGATGTTATTTACGTTCCCGTAACTTAGCGGTTCAACAATAGAGACCGATAGAATAAGTACTAGGCTTCCAAAGAATAAGTCCTGGGTTCAGTTTGCTCGACTAAAGGCGGTACTCCAGCATGGCCACAGTCAAATAACTGAGACAAGTAAAAGAGTAAAGAGAGAGTAAAGAGTATCTGTTTTTCTCTACTCTTTTACTTGTTTCAGTCATTTGATTGCGGCCATGCTGGAGCACCGTCTTTAGTCGAGCAACTCGACCCGGGGACTTATTCTTTGTAAGCCCATTACTTATTCTATCGGTCTCTTTTGTTGAACCGCTAAGTTACGGTGACGTGAACACACCAGCATCGGTTGTCAAGCAATGCTAGAGGGACAAACACAGACACACAAACACACACACACATATATATATATATATATATATATATATATATATATATATACATATATACGATGGGCTTCTTTCAGTTTCCATCTACCAAATCCACTCACAAGGCTTTGGTCGACCCGGGGCTATAGCAGAAGACACTTGCCCAAGATGCCACGCAGGGGACAGAACCCGGAACCATGTGGTTGGTAAGCAAGCTACTTACCACACAGCCGCCTGTTTTTTTCTTTGTTGTTTTTTCGTTACCTTTTTGAAATTGTAAAGTAACTCTTAAAACATTATGTAAAATATGAAAGTATATTGATTGCAACATTTTAGTAATATTACTAGTAGTTGCTGTGGCTGTTCTTGTTGTTCGGGTTGCTGTTAATAGTAAATCGCTCAAGGCCACACAGCTCTGCTACTCTGTAATGCAAATCTTCATAAATATGTTTCGATGTACAAAACGAAAAAAATAAAAAACAACAAAAAGACACATATCAACACGAAGGTGCTTTCATTCATGCGTTCAGATTTGAAGCTTCATTGATCGTAAGTTCAAGTTTGTTACACGTATGTCACCTTGAGTTAGAACGGGCGCGTATGATGTATCTATCGATCTAGCTATCAATCCATGTATCTATCTATATGTGTTATATATATGTGCGAGTGTGTGCATGTATGTACGTATATATACATATAGGTACACACATTCACTTTTCTCTCTCACAAACAGGCACAAGCGTGCAGACACAAACACACGATATATGTATATATATATATATAATATATATATATATATATATTATATTATATATTATATATATATATATATTCCAGATGGTGATATTGAGTTAGTCATGATCTAAGCCGATAATGAGCGAAGCCAATCTAAGTTATATATATATATAATATATATATATATATATATGTATGTATATGTATATATATATATATTATATATATATATATATATATATATATATCATAACAACTTTGAAATGAAGAATTCAAAGCCGAGAATCAATTATTTATTTACGTAAGAATTCTGAGAGTGTTTCTGTCTGACGATGGCACGAAAAACAGAAGTTATAATATGAATAGTTAGTGAATATGAAGAGATAAAGATTTTATGCTTGGAAAAATATATTGAAGTGCTCTTTTTCAAACAAAAAAAAAGGTAAGAAACATAAGGAAGGAAATGTAATTCTAAAAAAAGGAACTGTTTCAGTCAATAATAGGTGATATTTAAAATTAAGGCAGCCAGTTGACATAATCGTTACATCGCTGAAGAGATGATTCCTTTGGTTTATCCCGAACCGTTTTTTTTCCGCTCATTATTCAATCCTAGTCTTCGTAGACCTTCCTATCATGATTTTATTATGCATTGTTGTTGCTTCCCCTTCTTTCTCTCTCCCACCCTCTCTCTCTCTCTGTCTGTTTCTCTCTCTCCCCCTCTCTCTCTATTTATATATCTGTGAAGGCACATGGCTCAGTGGTTAGAGTGTCGAGCTTACGATCGTGAGCTTGTGAGTTCGAATCCCGGACAGGACTGCATGTTGTGTTCTTGAGCAAGACACTTTATTTCACGTTGCTCCAGTTTCACTCAGCTGTAAAAATGAGTTGCGACGTCACAGGTGCCAAGTTGTAGCGGCCCTTTCGCCTTTCCATTGGATATTATATGTATATATATATATATATATATATATATATATTATATAATATATAACTATATATATATATATATATATCATTAACTGGTGGCGTCGAGAGGGAACGCCGGTATCCTTGGGCGGCTGCTGGTCTTCCATATACAACATTGCCCGGACTTGTGCCAGTGAGGGTAACTATCTAGGTGCAATCCCGTGGTCAGTAAGACGAAGGTGGGGTCTCAGTATACATGTATATATAATATATATACATATAATATATATATAATTATATATATTATATATATTAATATATATATATATTATATATATATATATATATATATATAGATACATGTATACTGAGACGCCAAACAAGAAAGCACGAAAAAACAACAACGCGAGGACGTGGAAGAAATATAGTATTATTGGACGCTCGGGAAAGAAGGAAAGAAGGAGGGTCTACCGTTTCGAGCGGAGCTCTTCGTCGGAAACATAGGAGAAGGAAAGATCCAGAGAAGGGAAGACAGAGGGGAAAAAAATTATATATATATATATATCTGTTTCTGTCTATGTACTTCTGTCTAATCTACTACTGGAAGAAATCAACTGTGATGAGAGCTGTTGTAAAATGGATTGTGCTTGGTCTAAGTTGTCCTAGCTATGCCTTACGTCATGATGGAACACCTACGAATCTATAAAGTAATGAAGGCGCCGTTACATGGATTATCTGTAATTAAAATGTAAGACGAGTGTCGGAGGAATATTGCTTCTCAAACATATTTGTTCCGAGTGCAGTACGACTGCGTGGCATCTTGGGCAATTATCAGAACCTAACATAGATAATTTATTGACCCCGAAAGGATGAAAGGCAAAGTCGACCTCGGTGGAATGTGAACTCAGAACGTAAAGGCAGACGAAATACGGCTACGCATGTCGCCCGGCGTGCCAACGTTTCTGCCGGCTCGCCACCTCAGTGACGGATATGATATTAGGAGAATGAGTCTCGATATTATTAGAGCATAATTAATATTAATTGTGATAATAATAGTAATAGCGACTTTAATGATAATGAACTACCGAAATCATTTCGAGAATGTCTCTTCAAATGTATAATTGTGTAAACATTAGAAAGTGATGTATAATGACTTAATTAGCCTCTTGTAAAAAAAATTTTTATAATTGGAAAGGAATAAATGTGGAGCATAAAAAAAATGTACTACAATAATTTAGAGAAGCTCATCATTAAATATAAAACAAAAATGTTAGGTTAAAATAAAGGGCAGCAAATCATATATTTTTTATGAGGATGTGATTAATGTTTAATATTCAATAGACATAGAAGATCGCAGAATCGTTAGCATGCCTGGGAGAATGCTGATCGGCATTTCGTCCGACATTCACACTCCCCCGAAATTGCTGAAACGAATATTTCATAGTCATTAAAGCGGTAAGCTGGCAGAAACGTTAGCACGCCGGGCAAAATGCTTAGCGGTATTTCGTCTGCCGCTACGTTCTGAGTTCCAATTCCGCCGAGGTCGACTTTGCTTTTCATCCTTTCGTGATCGATTCAAATAAGTACCAGTTATGAACTGGGGTCGATGTAATCGACTTAATCCGTTTGTCTGTCCTTGTTTGTCCCCTCTGTGTGTAGCCTCTTGTGGACAGTAAAGAACTAATGAATGTTAGCACGCCTGACAAATCCTCAGAATTTCCGTCCTGAATTTAAATACCACCGAGGTCGACGTTGCCTTTCATCCTGTTGAGATCGATAAAATATATACCATTTAAAAACTATGGCAGATTTATTCGACTTAGCTCTTCCTCAAACCTGCTAATCTTGTGCTAAAATTTAAGACCATTGATATTAATTTGGTACAGAATGGGTTGGTGATTATATCGACCAAAAAGGCGGCGAGCTAGCAGAATAGTTAGCACCGCGGACGAAATGCTTAGCGGTATTTCGTCTGCCGCTACGGTCTGAGTTCCAATTCTGCCGAGGTCGACTTTGCCTTTCATCCTTTCGTGATCGATTAAACAAGTACCAGTTACGCACTGGCGTCGATATAATCAACTTAATCCGTTTGTCTGTCCTTGTTTGTCCCCTCTGTGTTTAGCCCCTTATGGATAGTAAAGAAATAGGTAAGCTGGCAGAAATGTTAGCACGCCTGACAAAATGATTAACGACATTTCGTCCGAATTTGTACCCTGAATTTAAATACCACCGAGATCAACCTTGCCTTTCATCTTGTTGAGGTCGATAAAATATGTACCATTTCAACACTAGGGTAGATTTAATCGATTAACCGGGGGCAAATCCTGCTGTATTCTTTCACCACCACTTTCTCTCACTCTTTTTCTACCTGTTTCTTTTGTACCTTACTTCAAAATGTCCAGCAGATTTGTCACACTCTCTGTCAGGCTGAATATCTCCCAGCCCCACCACGAGAACTACGTTATGAGTACACGTGTGACTGTGGAGTTCTCAGCCACTTTGCACGTAAACTTCACGAGCAGGCTTTTTCCGTTGATCGCATCAACCGGAAACCACGTCGTCGCAACCGACAGAGAGCCCCGACTGTCACTACTACAACTTCTATTACTGACTCTAACAAACAATCATAAGTGGCTGGAGAACTTTAAGAAAGTAAAAATAGCTAAGAAGGAAATGTATAGGGAGGAGAGGAAAAAAGGAGATAATTAGGAATTATTTCTGTCGTGCAGGTTCTTAGTGATTCCGTTGCAGTTATTTATGGTCGTGGTGGTATTTGCGGTGTTTATAGTCGTGTTAACAGTGCGTTACCACCAGCGTTTATAGTAAGTTTTATTGTAGGACTATCATAGTAATTTATGTTCTCACTCTTTGCCCTCGTACAACCAGTTAATCTGTTTCACTGTTATCAAAATCTCTTGCCTTACAATCATCTCTCTATCGCATCTATTGATATATGTCTTAATATAGACATTCCAGTCATTTATCCTTTATATCATGTATCAATCTGATTATCATGCGTGCGGCACGTGTGGTGTATACATATATATTAATATCTCATCTCTCTCTCTCTCTCTCTATATATATATATATATATATCTATATATATATATATATTATATATATATATTATATAATTAATATATATATGAATATATATATCCATAGATATATATATAATATATATATATACATATGCGTACAAATATGTATGCGTAATTTTGTGTATAATAATATTATACTATATGTATACATACATATGTAGCTATACATATATATATATACAAACAAGGATATATCCGTATATATATGCATACACATAAACATATAAACTTGTATACATCATTCTGTCTGTCTGCGTATATGTATTATGTGTCTGTATATGAGTGTACGCGCGTGTGAGAGTCAGTGTCCATCTGTGTTTTTGTATTTATATTCAAATATATATGTGTGTTTGTATGTGTGTCTATATATATATATATATATATATATATGCACATATGTACATATATATGTCTATTATATATATATATATGTATACACCTATGTACATATAGATATATATATATATATATGTTACTCACACATGTGCATATATATATTTGTGTGTGTGTGTGTGTATACTCCTACATATATATGTTCATACTGACGCGCGCAAGCATACAGTTATATACACACACTCAGAGACACATTCGCATAAAAATATAAGTAATTCATACGCCATCCATTTCTTTTCTGTCTCCATATATATTTGTTATCTGTTTGTATATCTTTCAGCATCAATTTTATTTTTGCTTTGGTCATAAAAGTGTCTTTCCTACTCTCACTTTCTCTCTTTCTCTCTGTTACACAAAACTCTACAACCACATCTAATCATATTATTCATATACTATATATATATATATATATATATATATATATATACATATGTACATGTATAAGTTGTCTGTTGTCAGTGTGTGTGTGTGTGTGTGTGTGGTGTGTAATAAATGTTGTCTGTTAAGAATACTGAGTTTAGCTGTAATCAATAAAAAGAAAAATACCGTTCGCAAAAACATCGAATATGTTTTGAATAATGATTTAAAAGAATATGTTTGTGTTATGTTAAAGAAAATTACATTGGTCTGTGATAATTCTAGAATTTAAATAATTTATAATGAAGTGGGTGAGAAAAAAAAACGAGGAATAAAAAAAAAATGTCGTTGACCGTTTAGAAATAGTTTTTGAGTAGGAACATATTAAGAAAGAAGCATAATTTAAGTGGAATAATTTAAAGCATATTTTCCGTTTTAATTCCCGAGCATTCTTCAGAGACCAGCATTAATAATTGTTAGTGTTTCGGGTATATGGTCAATAATTGTGAGGTGAAGAGCAAGTAGATTCTAGTAAAGCGTGTATTTGGATAGTATTTTATTTAAAGACCTCGAAAGGACGGAAGAATGTTAAAGTTGACCTCGGCGGGATTTGATCTCGGAAAGTAGAGAGCCGAAAGAAATTCAGCGGGACGTTTTGACCAATGCTCTGATTCAGCTTCACCGACAGAATATAGTGATTTAGTTAGGAGTTCGGAACTGTTAAGACGGGTGAGTGTTGCTGGTCAGTCGATTAAATTGATCACATTTATAGATTGATAGTATATATTATCGATCTCAGATGATGAAAAACCTAAGTTGATTTCCACGGGATTCGAAAACACAAATCAAGGAGCTGAGTGGAATACACACGGCATTTTCCCGAAGCTCTAGCAATTTCGCCAACTCAACGCTCTGGGAAGAACCGGTTTTACTAATTTTCGCAAAAGGCCTGTCATTTTAAGGAAATTGCTAATTTAATGGAACCCAGTGCAAAATACGTACTTATTTGATCTCCCTTCGATATGATGAAAGACTGGATTTGACTTGGGCCGAATTTGAACCCAGAACCTGAAGGAGAGAAAGATACACCGTTTATCGTTTTGTCCGGCATGCTAACGATTCTGCCACCTCTCTGCCTTAGCTGGGTTAAATAATCTTTTCTACTCTTGGTGCAAGTCCTGAAGTTTTGTATTACGGAGGTTAATCGATTACATCGACCCCAATTACGTTTTTAGTCATACCACGGCCCTTAATTGGGAACCTTGTTGTTCACCTTGTCACGCTGTTGAAAAGACCCAAAACATTTACATGTTATTGACCTATAAAAGCAGGATCGCATTTGTGATTTCATACTTACGAATAGTCGATGAAATGCTCACTAATGAAGTGATTAAGTACAACTAATTAACACTTATCTATTGTAATATGGTTGTTGTATTAAATCACGAGCAGCCTTCGATATTTTTCGATCCAAAAGGGTTTTTTGACCTAACTATTTACAAGATATTAATTATAGTTTTGCCTTTTTTATTTCAAGACCTAATTCTAAACCAGCAAAAAAGGATTATTCCATGCTTTCTGGAAAGTTTATAAATTCTCATGACGTCAACACCATATATATATATATATGTGTGTGTGTGTGTGTGTGTGTGTGTGTGTGAGTGTGTGAGAGAGTGCATATATATATACATATGTACGTACACACATAGACACACAGACATACACACACACATATATATATATATGTATGTATGTAAATACATTTAGATGTATAGTTGAGTATGTATGTGTGCTTGTAGGCCTAGCACACGGCGCATAGCTCGAAGGCATCTAATCACGCTGTTAAGTAGAGGTTAAATCTGGCATAAATATGGTGTTTAATAATAATGAAGAGGAAAAGCAGAGAGGAAAAAAGTCGGTAACCACGTAATTAACTAACAGTCTGTATGTATGGTCGATAAAACCACTTATTGTAACACAGGCATTCGTGAGCGTGTGACTTGGCCTGCGTATTCATGTTATTGCTCCGTGTGCGCTCATACGTACCTGTACGTGGATATATAAGCTTATATTGTATGCATAATTCTACATATAAATACATACATACACACACACATATGTACATATATATATATATAATATCAGGGTAGGAAAAATCTCAGAAATGTTTACTACCAGTGGCCGAGCATGTGGAAAACTAGAATTTTTATTTCATTCGATATTATCCCTAACAGTGGTTTGGATTTTAACTACTCCTCCTAGCGTGCGAAATGTCCTATTATAGCCATCTCTTATGTGCTTAAAGGTACACATATATAAATTTATCCATATACATGTATAAATATATATATCCATATACATCTATAAATTAACAATCACAGGTGTTTTCATATCCATAACTTTGGAAAGACACACACAATCATATAATATATATAATATATTATATAATATATATATATTTATATTATATATATATATATATACATACATATATATATATAAATATATACATAGAATTCTTTAAGGCTGCCCCAAGAATGTATGTGCGTATGTATATATATATATATATACACTTGGAAATGGATGCGTCGCGTTCAGGCTAAGATCAAGGTCTAATATCTATTCTTAAAAGTTTAATATACATATATGATATAGGGTGTATGACATCACCAACGGTGCAAATGTCTGATATAATATATATATATATATATATATATATATATATATATATATATATATAATATAAATATATATATATATATATATATATATATATATATGATTGTGTGTGTATTTCCAAAGTTATGGATATGAAAACACTGTGATTGTTAATTTCTTGAGGATATATTTCGTATCAAGAACGAGCGATATATCAGAGGTACTCAATACATGCATGATAAATCAGGTATCGAAAATGCACCTCACGTAGGAAACCAATTTCATTTCGCAATACCGAGTTATATATATATATGGGGGGGGGTTTGTATGTGTGTGTGTGTGTGTGTGTGTTACCGATAACCCCCGCAATGGAAAAATTATCATTTCAAGAACAAGTTATAACTGCGCCACACGTTATATATCACCGTTCACCTGTATGGCTTCATGTCTAAGAATGCAGCTGCGTAAATTATTACTTCCCTGATCGACCCTACTATCCGTAACTTGGCCTTCTTTTTCCTACCTAGGAACGTTGGCCGTACACAAACCTATTTTGGGGACCTGGCGTTCAGAATTAGTCTCTCCACTCCGTTCTTTGAATTCTCCGTCTTGAGAGATTTTACCATGTTCTAGGGTTTTGCTGGCATAGTGCCCAGGTTCAGTGCGGTGTATAAGCCACAACAGCCCGACAAGGACTGAACCTTGTACTAGAGGCACAGGGTCAGCATGTCCACCAATAACAGCATACATAAAGCGAAAGTGGGACAAAACAACGAATATAGTCCTTAGTAACTGTATCTGATAAAAATTTGTAGCCAAATAGTAATAGTCGAACAAGAGAGACAGAGAGACAAACAGATACCGAGACAGAGAGAGAGAGAGAGAAAGAGACCAAGACACACACACACAGACAAATTAGCAGACGGGCGGACAGACAGATAGACTGACAGACAGACAGACAGACAATCAGGCAGCCAGAGACTGATAGTAAGAGAGTGAGGGATATGCCATTTTACTTAGATTTACTGCTGTGCTTCTCATCCATTTTTTACCAATTGACCCCTTTGACAAGGAGTCAAACAGACCCCATCTGAGAACCAGTAATTTAACGTGTCTCTAAAGAGCAGGACTTGTTCATACCGATAGGTATTTGACCAGAAGTTAGGTAAATATTCTTTTCTACTCAAAAAACAAGGTCCGAAATTTGGAGGGAGGGGGCCAGTCGATTACATCGACCACAGTACGCAACTGGTACTTAATTTATCGACCACGAAAGGATGAAAAGCAACGTCGACCTCGGCGGAATTTGAACTCAGAATGTAAAGACAGACGAAATACCAATTTCTTTATTGCCCACAATGGGCTACACATAGAGGGGACAAACAAGTACAGACAAACGGATTAAGTCGATTATATCGACTCCAGTGCGTAACTGGTACTTAATTTATCGACCACGAAAGGCTGAAAGGTAAAGTCGACCTAGGCAGAATTTGAACTCTGAACGCAGCGACGGACGAAGTACCACAAAGCATTTCGCCCGGTGTGTTAACATTTCTGCCAGCTCGCCGCCTTTATCTTAGCTGAATATTGCTGACAAAGAGTTAAGTACTTCCTTTAGACAGAGATCAATTGAGATAAACATTAAATATTTCTGCATATATTTTGTAACGTGTCAATTTTCTCGACAGTTTAAATTATGCTGTATATGCATCGCATTGAATTATGTCTGTATTTTGAATATTGTTCTATTTAAACTGAGTGAGTTGTCTGTGAGGAGACTATTGCTCAGCTGGAAACTTGCAGGAAATAATTATACTCTATTCGTATGCATTGTAAATGCTATACACTACGAAAGAAATACAAATAGTCATATATATATATATACATACATATACGTACATAGAATAATATGTGTGTGTACATGTATATATATATAATATATATATATATATTATCATATATATTATATATATATATTATATATATATATATTATATATTTATATATATATTATTATACATATTATATATTTATTATATATATTTATATAATATATATATGTTTCTCTGTATGTTATATATGTATATAGATAGATACATACATATATACATACATATATATATATATTATATACATACATATAGATAGATATATAGATATATATATACAAACATATATTTATATTGTCATATCTCCAACACACACACGTATATATATATATATATATACATATAACACATGGTTGGTGTGTGGTGTGAGTGTGTGTGTGTGATATGATATATATATATATATATTATATATATATATATATATATTATATATATATATATGTGTATATACAAAAGTACACAGATACATGAGTATGTGTTATTTATACCTAATTCCCCAAACAAGATATTCCGCATACATTTAACAATCAACGCCTGTCATTTTCAAAGCAATACCACAAATTACGATGCGCATGTTTTTTTTTCACAATAGTCTTCATTACTAGAAATATTTTCACAAATGAGGAAGGCTCTGACTAAAACATCACAAAGCAGAACAACAATGGCAACTGTACACAAATTGAATGTAACACAAACTTAGTCTTTCTCGTAAATTTAAAGGACAATGCGAACACTACAAACAATACAAGTTCGCATGATGTGTCAAGGAAAACACTACATAGATATATTGAAAACATACGATAATAACAATGACTTTGATAATTGCTATTTTGCTTCTTATTGTTATTGTTAAGATGTAAGAATCTATTATTTTTCTTGGTGTTATTATTATAGGGAACTGCAACAACAAATATTGGGGGAAATCAGGTCAATATTCTTTAATCTTGCGTAAAGTATACAAAGAAATCTGAAGAATTTGTGTGGAGGAAAGACGGACTGACCATTCAAAGATTGGAAATAATGTCAATAAAAGATTTCTTTTACGAAAGGAAAATTTAGATGAATAAGAAGCCTGTTAAAGAGCAGATTGATACACTATGTAACCATAGGGAGCACTAGCGTAATTTTAGTGAGGCAAATATAAAAGAATTACAGGAGGGATTTGAGTTGGTAGTTTATAATACTAACAGGTAGAATGAATGCTAGAATTATGGAGTTTCTATCCGCTTGCTCGACCTGCTGACTATTGCAATTAAGTATCATTTAAATCTTAGGCTGTTGTTTTTTTAAAAAAAGGAAGACTATGTGGTAGAGTTTATTTATTGTTTCACAAAATACTGTGGTGGTAAAAGTAGGAGGTCGTTCAACCAGAGAACTAATCTGGTCAACAAGACTGATATTCTGGCAGAACTGATAGTACGCCGGGCGAAATGCTTAGCGGTATTTCGTCTGTCGTTACGTTGTGAGTTCCAATTCCGCCGAGGTCGACTTTGCCTTTCATCATTTCGGGGTCGATTAAATAAGTACCAGTTACGCACTGGAGTCGATATAATCGACCAAATCCGTTTTTCTGTCCTTGTTTGTCTTCTCTGTGTTTAGCCCCTTATGGGTAATAAAGAAATAGGTATTTCGTCTGGCGTTACGTTGCGAGTTCAAATTTCGCCGAGGTCGACTTTGCCTTTCATCCTTTCGGGGTCGATTAAATAAGTACCAGTAACGCACTTGGGTCGTTCGACCAGAGAACTAATCTGTTCAACAAGACTGATATTCTGTCGGTGAAAACTATGAGAGTTCCACTTGATCCGATCTACGGAACAGTGGTGCTTGAAATTAGTGTGTAAGTGGTTGATCACTTCACTGACACGCGTAACCTTAACGAAGTTCTCAGGGAGATTCAGTGTGATACCAACGGAATGTTAGTTGGGGAAAAAACAAGTGATAATGTTGGAGTCCTCGTAGTAGTTACCCAGGTCTAAAGAAATTACCAACAGGCAGAAGGGAGCTAGCATGCGCAATTCCCAGAAAGCAAGAGTGATTTAGGTTATAAACAGAGAGGAGATGGAAAGAAAAAGGTGAAAGAAACGAAAGGACAAAATCGCTAAGACTGAAAAATACGCACATTACTGGAAGAATGCGAAGAACTAAAGAAAAGCAAGAAGAAAATTCAATAGAAATGATTGACAAAAAATACAATAAATTGTATGAATGGTAATGAAAGAAAGCGTAGCGTAGCCGTTAGGGTTTCCGGCTCCAGATCGCACAGTCGTGGATTCGATTTCCGACGGTGAATTATGCCCTTGAGTAGAACACCTTATTTCTCAGTTGCGACTGTAATTCAAAGAGCCAGCCTTGTAACATTCTGTGTCTCACCCTGACAACCACGTTAAGGGTACGTGTGTCTGTGGTGTACTCAGCTACATGCACGTTAATTTCACGAGCAGGATGCCCCGTAGATCGGATCAACTGGCAACCTCATCATTGTAACTGACGAAATTAGTCTTGTTACCACCCGCCACCCACCCCCAATGTACCTTAATCGACGAGGTCTGTGATCCAAAGACCTTCTGCCACGACCATCATGTTTTATTTTTATTTTTATTTTTTTCCAACAGTAACTAAATTATACGAAGCCTTTTTCCTTTTTCTGTTAAAGAGAACAGCGGAAGATTAGAAGGACTTTAACTGCTATTGTCACTAGATCGAGCAAACGAATACAAACTCCATAATTTGCTTCTACGTAACATCGCTTGTAATCAAACGCACACAGCAATAAAACGTCGAAGCTTAAAGGACATACCATAGAGATTTCTATGGTTAATAGTTCCAAATTGAACTTCTTACCATAAGAGAATGACTAAATAATTAAGTCATATACCAACTGGCTGGAAACATTTTCCAGATTGCAATTTACTACGCAGGATTTTCCTAATTGTTGAGGGATCGAATCAAAGGTAATATATCAGACATTTTTAAGTAATGAATTCCTTATTAATATGCTTTTCAGTAATAACGTTCTCAACGAATGTTATCCATTGAGATAAAAGCTGATAATAAACATATAACTACCTATATTTATATCAATATACAGCAATAGATAGATAGGTAGGTAGGTAGATAGATAGATAGATAGATAGATAGATAGATAGATAGATAGATAGATAGATAGATAGATTAGGTAGATAGATAGATAATAGATAGATAGATAGATAGATAGATAGATAGATGATAGATAGATAGATAGATAGATAGATGATAGATAGATAGATAGATACATAGATAGATAGATGATAGATAGATAGATAGATAGATAGATAGATAGATAGATAGATAGATAGATAGATAGATAGATAGAAGATAGATAGATAGATAGATAGATAGACAGTTAGATATGCAACCATGAAAGATAATATTACCACTAGGGCAGAAATGACACCAATGGGAGAACAGAAGATCTAAAGGCCAATTATGGTTAGATGAAATACAGGATTACAGGAAACTACACACAGATCATTCAATGGAATGCATCGATTATAATAAAAGGCCGACGACACGATCTTTCAAGCTTCGGTAATAGAATGCCTAAAGATAATAAGTATTGCACAGAGCATACGAACGTTGATTGCCAAGTGTATGAATATAGCGAAAACAAAATGAATCTATTCTTCCGAAGAGGTATGAAGTGTTCGCATCGATATTGTAATCTTTGGAAGTAATAGCATATCCCTTTTGGATTTTATGATATGCATGGTCAAATTAACCCTTGCTACAAAGAATGGTCAGAGATTGTTATGGTATTCAATGAATGTAAAAGGAATGACTATCAGCTTGTCTATATGGATGACTTAAAACTGTTTGCAAAGAATGACGGTGGAAGGATGTCATTAGTACAACAAAGTACTTGGAATGTTCTGTGACGTTTGAGCGTATTTGCAGGTTAAATGTGTCAAATTTTAATAATTACCTGTATTTGTAAACGCATCAAAATACTGTTCTGCGTATAATGGCGGTCATATCACGGACGATAAACCGAGTTTCCTACATTAGAGAACCGGGTGTTGTCGATGAGCTGCCTAAGTTCACAAGACACAGCAGTACTTATTAGTAAAACAATATTAGAAAAAAGACAAATTATCACAGTCGGTTAGCACCAACTTATGAAAGATTGCCTTGCTTAAGGTACGATGTCTTTTACGTGGGAAAATTCCGCAATTACTGCATTTGCCGGAGTATAAGACGCGTTGTTTTATTTTTAATTGCATCAAAAATTGCTATGTAACGTGGATGTAAACACACTAATATCGGTTGTCAAGCGCTGGTGTTGTGACAAACACAGACACATAAATACATACATACATACATACATACATACATACATACATACATACATACATACATACATACATACATAAATACATACATACATACATGTATATATATACGACGAACGTCTTTCAGTTTCCATCTACTAAATCCACCCACAAGGCTTTGGTTGGTCCGAGGTTATAGTAGAAGACACTTGCCTATGATGGCACTCTGTGGGACTGAACCAGGAACCATGTAGTTGGGAAGTAAGCTTCTTAACATACAGCCCCTCCCGTTCTTAATAATGAAGTGATTTTTAATTTTTTTCCATTTATCAACGTTGAAATATCAAACGGGTGAATTAATGAATGTAAGTTTGAAATTTAGAACAGAGATGCAGGCGTGGCCGTGTGGTAAGCGGTTAGCTCCTCAATCACATGGTTTCTGGCTCAATCCTACTGTGTGACATCTTGGGTAATTGTCATCTATTATTGTTGCAAGCCAGCCAAAACCTTGTGAGTGGATTTGGTAGATAGAAATACAAAGAATCCCATCGTGTGTGTGTGTGTGTGTGTGTGTGTGTGTAAGTGTGTGTGTGTGTCTGGTTTCCCCTCATAACTGCCTGACAACCTGTGTTGGTTTGTTTTCATCCTAGCGACCTAGAAATTCGGCAAGAGAGATCTAGATAATAAGTATCAAATTAAAAAAAAAAGAAAAAGGAATGAAGTATTAGAGTCGATTTGTTTCACTAAAGATTTCAATACCCTGCTCCAGTAAGGCCGTAATCCAATAACTGAAACGGGTAAAAGAAAAGAAAGAAAGAAGAGAATAAGGAGATATAAGAAAGTAGATATTTTTGGCTGGTAGTCTATAAATTTTTGCATTTTCGTCTGTTGGAAGTCTATAAAATTTTCTAGCATTTGTACAAAGACAACTCTTGGGCGAGTTTATAGTCAATTAGATTCATCGCAGCATCTGATTGCTTGAGAATTTATCGACCATGTAAAGTTGAAAATAAAACTGGATCCGTATATATTAAATTCCTTTTATGGAGATGAATGAAACCAGACGCCATATTGTTCATCAGTTCCCCACTAAATTCCCTGTGGTCGTAATTACACCTAGACAATTTCCTAATTCATAGCTTGACACTTCAATTTGTTGCACGTTTAACTGCTTCTCTCCGTATGGAGTCGTGTTACATCGTGACTCGCCAGAAACTTGTAAACACGAGGAGAAAAAGTCTCAAAGCTGCAAATATACTCAAAGCACATAACAAATTTTAATAAACGCCTCTCTTCCTCATTCCATAATTAATTTTCTCCTAATTTGTTCTCTGCATACATTTGGAGAGAAACCGATTCTAACCTACCTCTTTATTGCACACACAAGTACACACTCTACTTACATATACATACAATATATATATATATATATATATATATATATATACTTGTGTATGTGTGTATGTGCCTAAATGTGTATATACATATCTATATATAATCTATATATAAACATACACATATAAATGTATATATATATATATACAAAATGAGAAAATGGAGAAGCATACCTAAATCAATCATCAACCATCAGATAATACCCAATCAATACTTTATTAAACCATTACACAACAGCAATGACATTATACATAATATATTACAAATATAACTAGACATAGAAATAGAGATAGAAAATATATATATATATATATATAAAATACAAAATACACAATTATATCTTTAGATCGCTAGTAATAGCAATACTCAAAATATAAAACAGACTGGAGTTGTAGTGCTCCAAATATATGAATATATATGTGTAAATCTAACATATATATGTATATGTATATATTTATATGTGTGTGTGTGTATGTATGTAGGCAGGGATCTAAATATCATTAATGATTTCGTGAATATATGTATGAACCTTACTATACAAACGCACATGAACATAGAATATCATAAAGTGTATAGGCAATTGGCAGGCAGAGATAGTTAGATAGGTAAGTATATTCATAAATAATCGGATGCATATTGGTAGAGACATTTATTAATAGATACATACGTACATAAAAACATACATTCGAAGCGAGAAGTCGCGTATTTGGCGTGGGATACTATTTAACGAAAATAGGACGAATGCTATCTTCAACTTTCGAGCCACAGCTAGCAGCCTTGTTAGATAACTGGTTAGTCTTCAGGTGAATCAACTGAGGGAACCTTTTTTCAGGATCTTAGTGATTTTTGACTAAAACTTGAATTTAGCATGCAGAGAGTTACTGTGGCTGGACACACATCAACAACAACACAATCGAGAAACAGAACGAAGGTGGGGTGGGGTAGGTGGTAGTAGTAGTATAAGTAGTAGTAGTAGTAGTAGTAGTAGTAGTAGTAGTAGTAGTAGTAGTAGTAGTAGTAGTAGTAGTAGTAGTCAGAATTCTATTCCAGTGATATGTGCCCTTACTGAAATTTTCCCAAAAAAAAAAACTTTGGCTTTGAAGGACTCTCCTCAGGAGAGAGTATTCTCTACCAAAATAAGTAAAAATAACACCAGATACTGAATTGTTAACAAAATTGTTGATGAGTATTTTCAACAGTTTTTTTTTTTTTGCTCAAACTAGTTATTTTTTATAAATACATTCTTCTACGTTCTGAGATCGTGAGTTGGTATATAAATTGAGGCTTGTTCGACTTTTATCATTTCTCCATTGTTCAGATATTTAATGATGAAGTTTTGGTGTCAGTCAAATCCTAAAACCCAGCTGAAATACCTGTCATCGTCGCTATGGTATATGAAACCCAAAACCATTAACTCTGGCTTTTCCCGATGTCATTTCGCGATTTATACAAGTTAAAAGCAAGCAAGGACACTGACTAGCAAACCATATATTTCCCCGTATTTTCTTGTCAAATAAATGCCAGGACCGAATGTTATCTTGACATCAGAATGTAGGAGGACATAATTAAATATATATCAGGAAGCAATGAGTGTTGTTCTCTGCTAGACCTACCATCTCGCTGTCATCCATTCTATATCATTACCGAGAAGAAAAATTGTCGAAGCAACATGTTTAAAGGTTTTCAAGTATGAAATATCGGTTTTATGCATCCTCACTCTTCTATATCGATTGATATCGATATTGTATTTTTATGTGGTTTTCATCACCTGTCTCATCAGGTGGTCGTAGAGTCGAGGGGTCGGTGGGAGCTTCGAAGAAAAATTAGTACAAATCGATCACGTGCTAAGCGTGTGTAAACTGGCCCTTTGTCAAGTCGTGTCAAAATAGATTACGTAATATATTACATCATTTCACTTCATCAGAATTTAACTACAAGTAACACCATAAAGGCACGAAGGCAACACACGGCCTTCCAAACGAAAACATATATTTATAAGTAAAAGCAAGAACAACACACACACACACGTATATATATATATATATATATGTGTGTGTGTGTGTGTGCTCTAAGAACAACATAGGTGCGTGTGTATAAAATCATACCTACATATAATTAAATGCTTGAGCATATGTGTAATCTATATGTTCATAGGCAAACATAATAAACAGGTATGTACAAATATATGTATATATATATATATATATATATATAGAGAGAGAGAGAGAGAGAGAGAGACCTATGTGTGTATATATATGTGTATATATATACGTATGTACATACATAAATGTTGATACACATATATATGTGTGTGTAAGTATGTATATATATTTACATATTTTCGTATATATATGTCTATATATATATACGCATACACACACACACACACACATATATATATATATGCATGCATATTTATATATATATACATATATGCATATTATAATATATTATATATATATATATATATATATATATATTATATACGTACATATATCAAATTACACAGCCACTCACACATATTGACGCATGCGTATATACATGATGCATTGCATAAAAGGGAATCGATAAATGAAGAATGACAGAAGCGTCGCAACTCACACCAGCAGCCGATGCCACGCACAGATATTATACAATTGCAAGTCCACATTTTAATATATCGGGGAGAAAAGACCTACTTTTATTGCGGGGTGTTAAAACCGTTTCCCTATTTAAAGACAAATCTTCGAATTTTATACATATTTATTTTATGTTTTATATTTTTTATCGTATTTTTTTCTTTTACGTTTTTAATTTCCTATCTCCAACAAGAAACACACTTTGGTAGTAAATCTGTAGAAAGAAAAAAAATGGCAAAAAAGAATGGTATGAGCTACCATTTATATTACATTGTTGCATTTTATTCTCTTATGGGTTTTTTTTTTCAGTATTTTTGCTCTAATAATGGGAAATAATACATCACACAATTCTCTTTTTGACATCTGCATTCAGTTTCCAATATAGAAATAAAATAAAATAAATATCGAAACGTAAAAAAAAAGTAGATATTAATATAAAAAAACAATAGGGAAAACGTAAATTAATAGTGATCGTGTGTTGATACGTAGAAAATGTCGTTCGACCTTCGTTCGTGTTTGGTTATAGAGAGTAATATTATTATCATTTGATGGTGCTAACATCATGTAAAGTTGCAAGCGAATATGGCAGAAAGTATGGTGGTGCGATTGATGGAGGAGGGGAGGGGAGAACGAAAGTGTGGGTGGGTGTGTGGGGTGAAATGTCACAGCGACAAAAAAAGAGGAAAAGTTGAAAGGGAAATAAAATAAAATAAAATAAAATAAAATAAAATAAAATAAAATCAATTATAAAAAAAATAACAAGATTGAGAGGAACGTTTCGTAAAGAAGAAGACAAAAAGGAAAAACAAACGTGAAATACGAGATCTATGTATTTATATTTATTACTAATTTCAATAAGAATATTGGATTCTGTTAACTACACACACACACACACACACACACACACACACACATATATATATATACATAAGTATATAAAAGAATGAAAGAGACCTCGATATTATGTATATATATATATAATATAATATAATATAATATAATATATACATACATATATATATATATAGAGATACAAATGTATATATATATATCGATATAGATAGATACACACACATATATATACATATACATACATATATATATGTATATATATACCTACAAACACAGACATACAGAGATATACATACGCACACAAATACACACATACACACAAACATATAAGTAGGTGTGGGGGATGTATAAATATACACACGCAACACTCTTATGTTGATGCGGCGAATCTATGTATGAATGCACGTAATATATGTATGCGTGTATGTTATAGTCACACACGTACAGGTATGTATAATGTATATATATTATATATATATATATAATATATATATATATATATTCGTTTACATCTATATATAAATATATGTGTGCGTGTGTGGCTGTGTATTCATACACAAACAAACGCAAAGCCAAAAGAAAAAACACACAAAAGAAAAAATTAAGGCCGCTCACGATAAAATAATAATATCCATGAATTACAGGGGAGTATCAAGGTCAGGGCAATTTCTGTACTGAAATAATGCCAGATAAAAATATATACAAACGAACTTCACAAGCACACACAGATAGCGACACAATACATACACACACACACACACAAACACACACGCGCGCGTACACGCACGTACAATCACACAGAAATTACGTGATGTATTATAGGCATTTTTGTGTGGGCAGTGCTTTTATGTTTTGTCTGTTTGTATGTGTGTCTGTGTGGGTGTTCAGTGAAATATATGATGTTTGTTCTCTCAAATGTGCTGGCTCATCTTTTTCGCCATAACTATGTGTAGAATGGCTGTTATTCTGTCGCTTTTTGTTTCCTATATCTTTCTCTGTCTCTGTTGCTCCTCCTGTGTGTTTGTGCGTGTGTGTGTGTGTGTGTGTGTGTGTGTGTGTGTGTTTGTGTGTGTATGTGTGTTTGCGGTCGAGGGATTATATGCCCCTTTATTGGACTATTTTCCGTAGCCATTGCACGGTGATCGCCATAATCTTCAAGCTTATATAAATTGCCATTATTATTATTTCCAAAATTGTCAAAACGGCGCCGTATAAAAAAGCTATAGCGCACCGAAAGCATATATATATATATATATATATACTATTTTACTATTTTACTTGTTTCAGTCATTTGACTGTGGCCATGGTGGAGCACCGCCTTTAGTCGAGCAAATCGACCCCAGGACTTATACTTTGTAAGCCTAGTACTTATTCTATTGTGTGTTACGGGGACGTAAACACACCATCATCGGTTGTCAAGCGATGTTGTGGGGACAAACACAGGCATACAAACATATACACACAGACACACACACACATGTATATATATATATATATATATATATATATATATATATTCGACCGGCTACTTTTAGTTTCCGTCTACCAAATCCATTTACATGGCTTTTGTCGGCCCGAGGCTACTGTAGAAGACACCTGCCGAAGATGCCACGCAGTGGGACTGAACCAGGAACCATAGCTCTGCATTCATGTATACGTATGCGAGTGAGTGTCTTCATCTGACTGCATGTATAAGTTCGTAAATTTACTAAATCCTTTTGGGGGGGGGGGGTTTCTTTGGCGTGGTGGGGTTGAATTTTGTGGGGTTTTTGTGGGGTTTACGTTACAAGGTCGTTAGACCACTGAAAACGTAAGAGTTACTAAAATAAAATGGATGTTAGACAGAAGACAATAGGTGATGATGTACATTAGACTGAGAAAGGCTGGATATCATATTGAAGAGCGGAAACAAGACTGTGGAATTGTCTGCTAAGAGAGGCAAGTAACAAGTAGCTCCCGCTTCATATTTTTGGATCAAAAATAACTGTACTAAGGGAAAATATTGTCAAACCAGTATCCTGGTCTGATGCTTCAAAGAACTGAACTGGATTAGAGGAATTCTCAGAGAAGTAAAATTTGATAAAAGATCGTGTTTAGCATTGAAGAACAGGAACGACCCCTAGTAAGAACTAGCATTCAGTCTCCGACAATTAAATTTCAATTTGGTCGATAAAGGGATTTAAAAACTTTGATTGCAATATCGGAGAGAAGGATTGAACCCGTAGCCATGAAGTAGCGGATCGAACTACATAACTGGCAGAGTCTTTAGCAGACCAACCGAAATACTTCGCAAACCTTCGTCCGACTTTGGGTTCGAATTGCGCCGAGATTCACATTACCTTCTAATCCTTAACGGCGGTGATTCAGCATGGCCGCAGCTCTGGGCTGAAACTAGAGTAAAAAAAAAATAACTTCGCAGTCATGACTGCGTATATCTAACGATGGTTAAAGAGCCGGTATTGATTTCTCACACAAGCAAATAGCCTCCGATTGAAAGTGAATATATATTAAAAGCAAAAATGAGATAACGTGACGCTCATGACTTTTCACACGGCTATAAATACCATAGTTATCTCCCTTTATGTTCTCAGTTCAAAGTGGGCTTTTTTTTCATTTTGTCTTTCATCCTTCTGTTGAAAAAGGAAAATAATAATAATAATAATAAAAAATACCAGTTAATTTCTTGTTTCATTTAATTGACTGTTTCCCTACATAAGAGAAAATGTGGGATTCGTTTATGTCAGAAATCAGCATCACCTACAGGATCATTATTATTATTATTATTATTATTATTATTATTATTATTATTATTATTATTATTATTATTATTATTTGCATTATAGTTTGTTTTAAAGGCGATGCATTGGCAGAACCTGTACAGCGTAGTAAAAAATTATTTTCAGCATTCACTCTGGCCTCTTTTATACTCCAAGCCTCAAATCCGCCGCTCTCAGCACCCCCTCCCTTTCAAGCTTTCAGGGATGATAAAAGAAGTACCATTAGAACACGGGATTTGAAGGTCTCGTCTAGAGCGCGACGGTGATAGATTAAAGTACCCTGCTAGTTCCAGGTTCGATGAAGTCGATTAAACTCGACATCGTACACAGCATCTGCCTATTTCCAGATTATTGCCGTGTTTTTTTTTTTTCCAGGAGAAAAATAAATTTATTCTTAAAGTTATTTCGCTCACTCGTTCGGAGATAGTTCCAATTGTCTCCAGGCGTTAATTTTATATTCTACACAGCAGAACATAATTTCGATAATGAAACATTATATTTTGTACGGTACAAAATATAATTTTCTTCATGTTTGGTTTTCAACTTTAAACCATAGTTTCTTTATCTGAGGTCATCCGATACATATACATACATTCATATATACATATATACATACATACATGGTTGTTTTGCGAAATTTTTCCTGAGAACATTCCTTATTGGTAAGACCATAGCGAATCTCTTTCTAGCATAAGGGTGGTTTCCCTTATAGTGGTTTCCCTCTAATACATATATATATATATATATATATATATATATATATATATAAGCATGTATACTTAAAAGTGAAAATAAGTAAAACAGTTTTCAAATTCAAAATGTGATGCTGTTAATATCATCTGCATTTCCACGCGGGGCCGTAAGGTCTTTGTGAGAAACCTGTTCCTTCCTTACAGGAAGACATCAATGAATGATTACAAAACATAACATATATACATACAAGTATATATACATATGTGTGTATATATATATATATATATATATATATATATATATATATACAAATCTACATACCAACGTCTTTTCAGCCATATTTGCTCTCTCTTACGATCTCATTGTCTTATGGTTTCATAAGAATTCTTTATAACTTGCTTTGCTTTTATATCATACCACAATCCGATTTTGGTAAATAGAAATTTCACGTTACCTCAGTTTCTCTCTTTCCAATTTTCTATTAAATCGTAGAATTTCTTATACATCGTTTGTCTTTAATGTCGCTATTGTTCCAATCTCGGAATATTGAGCATAAATTCTCAAAGTTTAGCTTCGCTGATTCCATCTCACCTGGAGACTACGCATTTATTATTATTATTATTATTAGTATTATTATTATTATTATTATTATATATTTCAATATATATATATATTGAAATAAAATAATACATATATCTATAATACATAGACAGACCCAAATATTGCTATAAAATAATATGTATATGTGAGTGCCTTTCACGTATATATACATATGTATATACGCGCGCGCACACACACACAAACCACACACACACACACACCACCACACACACACACACGCATACACACACACACATATATATATATATATACATATATAGAAAACTAATTATATGTCTATGTATATAAGTAGTATATATGTGTGTGTGTGTGCGTGTGTGCGTGTGTACGTGTGTGTGTGTACATTAGCATAGAGAATGAAATAAAATATTATTGAATGGTATTATGTGTGGGGAAAACATCGGCATAAGAACGATAAATACAAGAGTGGAATAGTTCGAAGCGTGACGTCACTTCAGCCATTGCTACAAGAAGTTGAAAGACGACCGTTACACATTGAGTATATAAAGCTGATGAACAGAGGAAGTTTTGTCATTCAACATGGCTTCTGTTTTCGTTGGTCACTTTTTCTCTCGTTCTCTGCTGTTGGTGAAGAACTACTTCCGAGACAATACCTGATTAAGACATTCTCTTTTTACTTCTACGAGCATTGCATTTATTTTGCTTCTATGAGCATGGATTCGATTTCCTTGACTAAAAGGCGGTGCTCCAGCTTGGCCGCAGTAACACGGCTGAAACAAAAAGATTAAAAGAAAAAAGAATATATATACATATAAAAACAAAGGTAAACAGGACGAAGTGTAGAAAATTAAGGAAAGTGCAAGGAAATTAGTGATTGACCACTAGGGGGCATAAAAACTTGGCATTTTCTGACTCTGCATTGAAATTGTCTGTTCTGAGGTCAGAGAGGTCCGACGGAAAAGTTGGCAGCTCTTAAGAAAGTAATGAAAAATGAATGCTAACAGATTTTCTTTCAATTTAAATGGTTAAACCACTATTAAGTGAAAGTAGTTGCAAATATGTGTGACTCTGTGTGTATGCTTGCAGCACGAACACACTCACGCAGGCACACACACACACACACACATACATACAAACACTGGCACACATATATATATATATAATATATATATATATATATTATACACACACACATACAGGAATATATGCATATATATATTTGTATATACATATATATATATATATATATATATATATATATATATATATATATATATATATGTATGTATATATATATATATATGTATATATATATATATATATAATACATATGGCTTCTGATATTTTTAATCACCAGAATTTACTGAAATGACTGAAGAACCAAGATTTTGGTGCAGGCCATTTACGAATCTGATTTAAAACATGAGAGCTCTTTGATTTTTAAGAATGAATTACGCGTCTTTCTGGAATGTTCTATATACGCATGTGTGCGTACATAATACTTGATAGATAGATAGATAGATAGATAGATAGATAGATAGATAGATAGATAGATAGATAGATAGATATTCGTACGCACAAATAGTTGTGTGTATGCTTGTGTTTGTTTGCGTGTGTGTGTTTGTGTGTCTTTGTGTATGTGTTTGTGTGTGTGTGTGTGTGTGTGTTTGTGTGTGTGTGTGTGTGTGTGTGTGTGTGTGTGCGTGTGTGTGTGTAAGTATGCGTGCGTGCGTGGATTTCTTTATGAAACGCTTTATATTCGAATTACAATATCTTTTCGAGGAAGACAGCGTCGAGCTGGCAGAAACGTTAAGCAGGCCGGGCGAAATGCTGGGCGTTATTTCGTCTGTCTTTACGTTCTTCAAGTTCTGCCGAGGCCGACTTTGCATTTTATCCCTTCGGAGTCGATAAATTAAGTACGAGTTGCGTACTGGGGCCGATGCAATGGACTGGACCCCTCCCCCAAAACTTCGGGCCTAGTGCCCAACGTAGAAAAGAATATCTTCTCAGTGAGGCCGTATATGCTTGCTGTCTATAATTTCTACACTGATTCAAGCATCATAACAGTTCTGTTTACTCTCAATTTCAAACATTTTAGCAGACCCACAAGGGTCCTGTATCCCTATTCCTATCAGTGGTCCCTATGCTGTTCAACTGTTCGTCCAAGATGGTGTCCCAATCGCCCTCTAACACTCAAGATCACATTGTTCCTCGTAAAAAAGCTCAGACTCCAGAAGACGACTGCCTGTCCTTTCTACGCTGCTATTAACAGAGTGTTGAACTTGCTATAGATGATGTTGGTTTAGCCACTTTTTCCTAAGTCCTTTGCTTTTCCTTTCAGCTAATATTGGCGTTGAACCTTGTTGTTGTTGTTGTTGCTATTGTTGTTGTTCTTATTATTGTTGCTGCTGCAGCGATGTTGTCAGCACTATTCAGCCGCTCCTTTCCTCTTTCACTATTTACATTGTTTTTGAAGAAGGCTCTGAGATGGTCAACTCTTTCAAATATTGGCCTTTCAGTCGTTTGTTCTCCACAGTTCTTCTCAGTTCCGCCCCATTCTGCAGAAAGATTAGCTCTGGTATCCTTTCCAGATATCCCGGTTTTACATGGAGCAGCACTAATGGTGAGACTTGGCATATCTGGTTCTTTCAAGTATAATTACAGTACAACTAATAGAGATTCCGTACCTTCTATCCATCGAAATTCACGAGCAAGTCCTGGGTCCTTGGAAGCCACGTTGAAAAACTAACAATACGCATGTCCATATACAACACAAGTTGTCGAAACCGCGACCTCATGACTGCGAGGCGATTTTCTAAACTATCCAGCAACTTGCCATACATACTCCAAAGTAAATAGCAACAAGAGCACTCAGAGAACGCAAACCTCTGCCAAGGCAACACCAACATCCTCTCAACGATTAGCCAGGGATGAGCTTCAAAATGAGAATATCTGAAATAAACTCGATTGCTCTCACAAACGAGAATACTAAAAATAAACCCGACCACTTGCAAAAGTTAAGTAAAAAAACAGGAAAAATAAACCAGGATACTTGTCCGGCACCGGACCGATCTCAAAATCTAATCGGTTTTTGCCAATCACGAGGCCAACTATCTCTGAAAGTTTCATCGGAATCCGTCCAGCAGTTCTTGAGATATCTTGTCAACAGACAAACAAACACGACTGAAAACAATACCTCCGTCTTAGCGAAGGCGCAGGTAATTAGAGAATGTGAGAGAGAGAGAGAGAGAGAGAGAGAGAAGAAAAGAATTACAGACTGAAATAGAGAGATAGTGATAGAGAGCAGAGATAGTGAGAGAGAGATAGAACAGAGATAGTGAGTGAGTGAGAGAGTGAGAGATATTAAAAGCTACTTAAAGTGTATATGACTAATTGTTGAAAGTTTGTCGACCTGTTTGCTTTGCTGATCTCTTACATGACTATACTGATCCTCTTTTCTCTTCTATTCTCTAGGTATGTAATCGTTTCCACTGTTTCCGTGCGAAGACAGCTCAAAGACTGTATGTAAGATTTACAAATTTACTTTTTCTTCTTTTCATATAAACTCTATGACATAAGATCTGTAATCTCTCTTAATCCCAAGTAATCTCTCGCAAGATCATCTTCAGATATTCACGAAACAACTTTATTTACTTCGGTTAAACCGGTTAAACGTAAGGAGAAGATAAACTTACAAGTTTTAGCTCCTCACGTTTCGAGTTCAAATGAAACTGAGTTGAACTTTGACATTTATCTTTTCTGAGTCGAGCGCTATAATAATTGCCAAACTAGCAATGAAGAATCTTCAGCACGCCCGATAAACAGCTAAACGGCATTCCTTCCGACTCTTTACATTTAGAGTTCGAATCCTGCCTAGATCAGCATTATCGCGTATCCCTCCGGGGGAAAAATACTGCGTCCATTATTTTCGACTTGTCCACTTCCCTCAAATGTTGCTGACCTTAAACCCTGCAATGATCTGATGGCTGTTCAGAGAAATTTTGTGATCTCTGTCACTTAAATGGCATTGAAGAATGGTAATCGAATTTGGACACGAGGAAATTAAATCAAAAACAATTATTGTATCGTTTATGAATTTATTTTTTGTAAAATTCCTGATGTGAAATCGTGTCTTGAAACATTGTTATACTTCGAGACGGTCATTTCTTTTTTTTTTTTCATTTCTGCCAAATAAACACACGCACTATCCATTTGTTCTTCACTCGTTTATTATCGTTCATATTTTATCTTATATCCACTGTCTACCAAGAACGATTATATAGTGCGTGTGTTTATTTGGTAAGTAAAAGATGGGACCATAGCAAAATAATTGTAACGGTCTTCTTTAACCTTCTATTTGTGGTTATGTAGTAAATCATTACGAGATAGGAGTTTGGTCAAATTATTACAACTGTGTTCGTATTAGTTCCCTAAGGACCGAATTCAAATCAAAAGATTTCGCTTTCGACACAAAAATGAACGCTATCAGATTGTTGTTATTGTTGTAGTTGTTGTCGTCGAATTCGTTTTCATCGTCGTTGGTGTTGTTGTTGTTGTTGTTTTTGCAGCGATTATGTCAGCAGTAGTCAGGCTCTTCTTTCCTATTTGCTATTTTCATTGTGTTGGCAGAACGGTCTGGGATGGCCGACCGTTCCACAACCGTGGCTTTCCGACCGTCTGCCCTCCACAATTCCTCTTAGTTGCGCTCCGTTGCAGTATCAGTTCGTATTCTTTACGTTCTGGTTTCAAAATCCTCATTCCAGGCTTAATACTCGAGCACACGGCCCCTCGTTCACCTCGCAAATCCTCATTAAATCAATGGCATAGAAAAGCCGGAAACATTTTAGAGGGGTCTCATACTGAAACGCATTGAAAACTGCTGAAAATTAGCAAAGGAAGAATCATATTCACAACAAATAACTGAAATAGATATGACAGATATGTGGGGGCCACAGAGGTATAGTTTCAAATTGTAATGGAAACCCTATCATTTCACATATGACCAATGGCTTTAAACCAGGCAAACACGTCATTTAATCCCGTTCCAAGATTATCTATGGCCTGCAAATTTCGTTCCTAGTTAATTAAACTATTGCAATGAATATGAATTCCATTTCTGAAATGTCAAAGTAGGAAAGTTAATCTAGACCTGGATTGAAACAGCTGACCCCTCCCACGAAATTCCAGGCCCTTCCTGCTAAAATTTTAAACAATCGTGACTATTTTATTAATACTCCAACAATCTTTTTACACAAAAAAACAAAACAAAATCACCCGCATAAATATACACACCTACGTACAACAGGGGAATATATTATTCAAAGATGTTACTTGAATGAAAAGTAATACTTAAATTACGTCTAGAATATTTGATGCACATTCTCTTATTCTTTAGAGGTAATTGCGTGTAATGTTGTTTGCAATACTTCGTCGTGGGTTTTTAACAGACCGTACAAGTTTCGGTTTTGACATGACGCCGTCAGTACAGCAACAGAAGCCTTGTGTGAAATTTTTCGTATAAATATCCGAAAGTGTAACACTCATCAAAATAATTAAAATATATCAGCGTAGCCTTACATTGTTCCTTCTCAAGCCATGCCTGGCTCATAGGGCTGGTTTCCCGGTTTCCTTGGCGTGTAGGTTCCCCACCTGGACGGGACGCCGGTCCGTCACAGGTGAGCTGCAAGATGCAGGAGGAAAGAATGAGAGAAAGTTGTGACGAAAGAGTCAGTAGAAGTTCGCCATTACCTTCTGCCGGAGCGACGTGGAGCTTAGGTGTTTTGCACATAAACACACACATCGCCCGGTCTGAGATTCGAACCCCCGATCCCCCGACTGTGAGTCCGCTGCTTTAACCACTAGGACATGTGCCTCCACAGCGTTTACGTTAGTGACTCTCAATTACAAAGTCCAATGATTTTTAACAAATAAGAATATTTTTTTTCCAAATTAAATGATGTCCTTCGGATAAACTTTGATATTTGTTTGTAGACAAGACACAGCTTTGAAGATATTTCTGTTAATTGAAAATCATTGGCGTATTAGAGTCAATAACCGCCTTCGATAAGTTGGAAAAAAATCCACATACATTCAAAAGTAATTTCATGTAAATACGAATAGTATTACTTGAATAATTAAAAAGTTAATTATGTAAAAACATTAGTTAGTTTCCTTACCCCAGTATATTTTTTTGTTTTAATAATTTATACTATCCAAAGATAACACTTAACCGTTTTAATTATATTACTCTTTACACAATATTGCTCGTTAAGCGTACAGAGTATATCATTCTGAAGAGGTTTAATAAGCTGAAACATATCCATAGTTGTCATATAAGGCGGCGAGCTGGCAGAAACTTTAGCACGCCGGGCGAAATGCGTAGCCTTATTTCGTCTGCCGTTCCGTTCTGAGTTCAAATTCCGCCAAGATCGACTTTGCCTTTCATCCTTTCGGGGTCGATAAATTAAGTACCAGTTACGCACTGAGGTCGATATAATCGACTTAATCCCTTTCTCTGTCCTTGTTTGTCCCTTCTGTGTTTAGCCCCTTGTGGGTAGTAAAGAAATAGGTATTTCGTCTGTCTTTACGTTTTGAATACAAATTCCGCCGAAGTCGACTTGGCCTCTCATCCTTTCGGAGTCGATAAATTAAGTACCAGTTACGCACTGGGGTCAATCCATGTGTCTGACCTTGTTCGTCCCATCTGTGTTTAGCCCCTTGTGGGTAGTAAAGAAACAGAAACATATCCCTAGTTGTCATTTTAATGAGTCTGTCAATTTTTAATTTCTCTGAATTTCTCCTCCCTTCTTTTTGAGGGTCGCTTAGAGCATTTTTAATTAAGAACACGTTGCGTAAAACGTTCCGCCCAACTCCCTTTCGGTTATCCAATGAAAACATTTTTTTCCATAGAACTAATATAATTTTCCTTGAGGCATAATTAATTAAAGCTAACATTTTAATAGTTTATTTGTTTACGGTGTTAGCGCAAACTTAACTTAAAAAATAATTATATTCGAGACAGCTATTTCGCAATATTTAAATAAAATTTATAACATTTTGAAATGATATCTATTTAAACAACTCTATGAAATTTATATAAGTTCAAGTGCCATAAAAATGCCTTATGTAACAGAACGCTCTTTACAGAATTTTGCCAAGACTAACACATCTTTCCTCTTTACAATATTTGTATTTTTTCGTTATTTCCTTCTTGTTTACAATATTTGATTTCATATGCCTCCATTTCTAAGATGAATTCTCAGTAGAATTGAAGTTGGCGCTGAATATCTCGTGGTCGATAAAACGAGAGTTAGTGACACATTGAAAAATTCTAACAGGTGACGTTGCCATCTTTATCATTGTTTCATTAAGGCAAACAAACAGCAACAATTGATACAATTTTTTTTGTTACGAAAATCGAAATCGTTGAACTGCATTGAGTTCCTTCCTAAGACTCGGTTTCGCTTCCTATGTTAGCTGATTCTTGTTCCATCGATACGTTCGGATAATTGTAGTGTATATATCTTGTCGGCCATAATTGCTAGCTATTCTAAATGTATTCCACACATGACAATCTACTCTGGATATATATATTTATATATATATATATATATATATATTTCGTCTGCCGTTACGTTCTGGGTTCAAATTCTGCCGAGGTCGACTTCACCTTTCATCCTTTCAGGGTCGATTAAATAAGTACCATTTACGCATTGGGGTCGATATAATCGACTTAATCTATTTGTCTGTCTTTATTTGTCCCCTCTGTGTGTAGCCCCTTGTGGGCAGTAAAGAAATAGGTATTTTGTTTGTCTTTACGTTCTGAGTTCAAATTCTACCGAGGCTGACTTTGCCTTTGATCCTTTCGAGGTCGATTAAATAAGTACCAGTTATTCACTTGTATCGATGTAATCGACTCAATCCGTTTGTCTCTCCTTGTTTGTCCTCTCTGTGTTTAGCCCCTTGTGGGTAGTAAAGAAATACATATTTCGTTTGTCTCTACGTTCTAAATTCAAATTCCGCCGAGGTCGACTTTGCCTTTCATTCTTTCGGGGTCGATAAATTAAGTACCAGTTGCGTACTGAGGCCGATCTAATCGATTGAGCCCCCCTCCCCCAAAACTTCGGGTCCTGTGTCTAGAGTAGGAAATGATATTTAGCACTTAAAATTAACATATTGAGTCTTCAAACTAGCTCAACGATTCTTCAGTTTGGTTCTTTTATAAGCCAGGATAATAATAATTTGAAATTATGGCACGAGTTTTGGAGCGAGTAGGTTAGTCGATACCATCAACTCTACTACTTGTCTGGTATTCATTTTAATCTTCCCCAGAAGCAGAAAACCTGTAAATACAAAGTTGAATCTGGTGAAAGAATTCCTCCTACACGTTTCTTCTGACGCTTTAACGACTCTACCAGGTCGTCGACTTTTATCTAAACTAATAATATAACCACTACCTTCCAAACCTGCATAGACATCTTTTTCTTTTATTTTAAATCACAGACTTAATATTGAATGATAAACAAAACTTCCAAACTTATTGAATTTTTCAAAGAAATCTTTCTGCTGTCAGTATATAAAGAACAAAGTTAGTTTACCGAATTAATATATAAGGTACCTCAAATATTTTTGTGTTTGTTTTATTGTGCTTATTATATTAAAGAACGTTATATTGCTATAGAGTTTTTTTTAGATCTTATTTTCTTAATTTATTATATTTTCCTTTATTTTGGTATGTTTTTTTTTATTTCTTTTTCAGTGCAGATATTTTGCAGAAAGACAAAATAACGAATTAGAATTTATTTCAAAACGCTTGAAGTATGTCGGTGATGATGTAAACCTTCTCTGGAAAACAGAGACAAATAGTAATTTTCGGCAAGCATTGCTTCTGCGTTACTCTTCCCGTACTGTCTGGCGAAAAGCGGTGGTGGAGTAAGCAACACGATCATTAACAGCGACTGTTAAGCAAAGAGAGAGGTTCTGGTTCTAACTGCGACGAATGCCAGCCATAAACCATTCGAAAGCCACCCTTCTTTTCTATACCATTAAATTATATTTTGCAGAGTTTGAACTCCTGTAATCATTAATCTCCTGGATCAGGAATCATATGATCCTAAACAACAACAGCTCCTCGTAGAGGCGCAATGGCCCAGTGGTTAGGGCAGTGGACTAGCGGTTTTAAGAGCGCGCTTTCGATGCCCAGACCGGGCGTTATGAGTGCTTATTGAGCAAAAACACCTCAGCTCGACGAGGCTCCGGTGAGAAGTGGTGGTGAACCCCTCTGTCCTCTTTCACCACAACTTTCTCTCACTCTTTCTTCCTACTTCTGTCACAAAGCAGAGGAACCACGGTGTAACCCACTATGGTGTGGTAAAACTTTCAGACTCTAGTCTAGATTGCGAATCCTCTGTACCCCACGATGGTTCAGGTCTCCACCCGTTAAAAACCACCGTTTACGGAATGAGGATAACAACGTAGCTTTCGCGCCCGTGCAACCGCCAGTCTATCACGTGTGGTGCGTGGATCTTCAAGTTGCCACACGCATTCTTAGAAGCTTAGAGAGGCTCGAATTATTCTTTGTGGCTAATGGCCTGATTCCTGATTGGAAGAAGAAGAAGACAACAGCCCCCCTCCCCACTACTACTACTACTACTACTACTACTACTACTATTACATAACATTGTTACTTAATCGAAGCGGTGCGAGATATCCTAATTAACACTTTTGTTTACAAATGACGCGTGGTGTAGTGGTTGAGGTGATCGGCTCACGGTCGTAAAATCGCAAGTTCGATTCTCGACAGCGCCTTGTGTCCTCCAACAAGACTCTTTCTTTCTTGTTGCTGCAGTCCACTCAGCCGGCAAAAATAAGTAGTACCTGTTATTCAAAGGGGTCAGCCTTATTACATCCTTTGTCGCTCCAAATCTCCCTGAGAAGTACGTTAAGGGTACATGTGTTTGTGGAGTACTCGGCCAGATACACGTTAATTTCCTTAGCTGGCTGTTCCATTGATTGGTGATTGTTCCTTTGTTTCTACTACAGATACTGGAGCCTAACTCTGAGTTTCCGAGGTACGAAACGCAAAGATTACAAGTGAAGCAGTTGAAATCAGAACGTCAAATGCCGGAACAAGTGCCGTTATTTTATTATTCCGGCTCTTTACCTCCAAAATTCAAATACCGCCGATACCAACGGTCACTTTTAATCCTATAGGCTCATTAGTTCAAATGCTGGAGTCGATATTATTGATTAAGGTACATCTCAATGAGTCGATATCATTGATTGAAGGCGGCGAGCTGGCAGAAACGTTAGCACGCCGGGCGAAATGCCTTGTGGAATTTCGTCCACCGCTGCGTTCTGAGTTCAAATTCCACCGAGGTCGACTTTGCCTTTCATTCTTTCGGGGTCGATAAATTAAGTACCAGATACGCACTGGAGTCGATGTAATCGACTTAATCCATTTGTCTGTCCTTGTTTGTCCCCTCTGTGTTTAGCCCCTTGTGGGTAGTAAAGAAATAGGTACATCTCATTTTTGCCAACTGAGTGAACTGGGGCAACGTGAAGTAAAGTGTTTTGCTCATGGACACGACACGCCGACGGGGATTGAACTAACAACCTTAGGATCGCCTGACCAATACCTTAACCACTAAGCCACGCATCTCCCAAGCCACTCCATAAAGTGGTATTAAATTATATTGGAATGATTAGAGATAATGAGATTATCCGTTCTATAATGCTGTACTGATGACAGCATTTCATTGAAACTATTTGCATAACATATTTTCTGATAGCTACCCATAATGAGTCACGTGTCTCGAATAGGGATACACTGTATGTAAAAAGGGTGCAGTATTTGTGTCCCCAAATTATCCATTATATGTGTGTGTGTTTAATAGTTGAGTGTTTCATATATTATAGATATGGTATTTATATGATCCAACGCATGTGTTGGTTCGACAATACGCATACGCATACACACAGATCCACACACACATTTATGTATATACAGACACATATACAGTTCTATATTCTTATAATTACGTAATCACGTGTGTGTGTATACAAGTGAGCATATGCGAACGTGAGTATATGTGTGTGTGTGTATGTATGTGTGTTTGTATGTATGCATGTGTGTGTTTAACAGTTCGATGTTTCATATTGTATATATATATATATATATATATATATAATATATATATATATATATATATATATATATATATATCATGGTATTAATATGATCCAACGCATGTGGGATTAGACAGCACACACACATGCATACGCACACGCACGCACGCACACAGATTCACACACACATCTATGTATATGCACACACATATACATCTCTCTATATATACTTATATGTTCATATAATTACGTATTTACAAACACGTGTGTGTGTATAGTACACGCACGAGCATATGTAAACGTGTGTATATATATATATATATATATGTGTGTGTGTGTGTGTGTGTGTGTGTGTGTGTGTGTGTGTTTATGCATTCAGATGCACGATTGCATTAGATTCTAGGAATTCAAATATAACTACACATACACGAACACACACATAAAAACATGCGTACAGAAACACACACACAACTGCAAACCCAAACACACACACAAACACACACACACTTATATTCATTTTATATATGGAACTGTTCTCTATAACATTTTGCTTGGCATTAATTAATTATTTACTGTTACAATGAATAGATGTATGAATATTTATATATATTTTACATTTTATAAAATGTATTCAAATCTAAATCTAATATTTAATTAGTTTTAAGTTTACGATATTTGTTGCCATACAACAGTCATTACTGCAGATTCTGCAGACAATATTTAAAATATCTGCAAAATTCCAGTAAAGCAACGCTTCCACAGGTATGCAGAGAGCGCCGCAGTGAACGATGAGTTTTCAATAATCAAGTAGATATGCGGCAGCGTGTTATAATACAAACAATATTCATTATTCAAACTCTTCCGGCAATATATTGCACATTGTTGAAATCCGATAAATGCTTTCGGCAAAGTGCATTTATCTGTTTCATTACAGACAACTATTTTTTTGTTGCTGCTGTTATTCTTATGGTTTTTTTTTGTTTTGTTTTGTTTTGAGTGTTTGTTATTTATTTTTTCGTATGCTTCAGAAAAGCTGTGAAGAACAGGTATTTAATGAAATTACAAAAACATAATGTAATATAGATATAAATCCTCTCACACTGTGTCTGCGTATATCTTTGTATATTCGAATGTGAGGAAGAATCCAGCTGCACAAAACACTTTTCTCCATTTCTCCGCCATGTTTCCTCCATTATTTCACGACAAATAAACCAATGCATACATGCATTCATAGATACATAGGTACATACATGCATGCAGTTACAAACACAGATATACATATATATATGAATGTGTATGTATGTGTAGTGTAAATAATATGAACAATAATGAATGATAACGCAGGACACCTAATGTTTAACAAATAAGATAACAGCTTAACACATTTATAGAATATGGACACTGTTAACTTTTCGGACGTTAGTCTGTTATCAGACTAACGAGGGATGCGGAACCGGTGTGAGAAAGTACAATAGTGATTGAGAGAGAGCATATATATATAAATATATATATATACGTGTGTTTCAGATGATCAATTGCATTTTCTTGCTCTCACAGGCCACACAGGCAAAAATCACCACTTTTGCAGTTTTTTGCACCAGGAAATGACATTTTCAACTTTCTCGTGCGGTTCGGCAAAAGCAACCGATAGAGTTACTATTAGGCTTCCAAAGAATAAGTCCTGGGGTCGATTTGCTTGACTAAATGCAGTGCTCCTGCATGGCCGCAGTCAAATGGCTGAAACAAGTACAACAGTAAAAAGAGTAAAAGAATATATATATATGTATGTATGTATGTATGCATGTGTGTGTGTAGGTATATATGTGTAAGTATGTTTGTATGCATATACATGGCCTACACTCTTCAACAGAAAGGAATAAGAGAAAATAAACAGAGAGAGATTGAAAAACAACACTTGTAGTTTTCAGCATTCTAAAACGGTGTATATAGATGTGCGTGTCTGTATTTCGTGTATATATTGAAAAATATCGAAGCGTACTCATAATAATTTTAGTATTACAATTAATCGGTGACATAACTGGGTCCATTAGCCTCGTCGCAGCGTAATGATACAACTTGAAAGCTGGATTTCAGAGAGTGTCTCTTTGTATAATGGAGCAACGAGAAATTCGATGCTTTTGAGAGCTGATTCTGTGACCGATCTAGCAATCGGAAATAAACACTATGGCCGTGAGATCAAAATTCTAACCGATACATCACACCTATATAAATACACATATACATCCACACATAGAAAGTCATAAACAGGCAGACAAAGAGAGAGAGACAAATATGTACATCCATGCGTACCATCACCTCGCAGACAATTCTCTTATGCTCCTATAAAGAAAGCATCCTTCATTAGATTTTCCATCTTGATTCCCAGGCGCGACTAACTTAGAGAATGTATATTATCCAACCATTTCATTCTCGGTCTACATATAGGTCCCGCAATGCGGATGGTTGAAGCAGAGCTAACTGGCATCTGTGTGTGTGTATGTACGTGTACATATGTATGTATGCATGTATACACGTATATATATATAGAGAGGGAGAGAGAGACAGACAGACAGAGAGAGAGAGAGCTATATATATACATATATATATATATATATATATATATATATATATATATATATATATATATATAATATATATATATATATATACTATATTTACTGATTAGAATCATACCGCAGTTCTATCGTTTCTCAAATTCAGTATAAGCATGCACACACACTCACGCAAACAGATGTGTCTGTATATACATACATAGCTACATATATATACGTAATATATATGTACGCATGTATGTTTGTATGCTTATATATACACACATAAATATATTTATATAGATATATAAATTGATAAATAGATAGATAGCTAGATAAATAAATAGATAGATAGATAGATAGATAGATAGATAGATAGATAGATAGATAGATAGATAGATAGATAGATAGATAGATAGATAGATAGATAGATAGATAGATAGATAGATAAATAGATATGTAGGTAGGTAGGTAGATAAGTAGATAGGTAGGTATGTAGGTAGGTAGAAAGGTAGTTATAAATGTGCGATGGGTAAATTGTCGCATACGCATTGTTTGATTTTGAATTTGTCGAATACACAGTATGGTAGGGCCAGTTTAGTACCATTTGTGAGAAAAAAAAAGCATCTTGACGCAATTCACTCTGCCAAAAATTTGGATACGACATGTTGTCTGCTTGGAATTCGAGTCAGAAGCTTCAATACGCTGATTTTAGGGCATTTGGTGTCAATCTGGATACATTGCAGAAGTTTCGGAAAGAATTGAATGTGTCTATGGTGAATGCGAAGGAAAGAACTCCAAAATTTATTAGCGAAATCCATTCCATCATTGACAACAATACCTCCGAGTCAATCAGGTCCATCACCAGGGATATGGGAGTATCTGAGCTTCTTATGATGCAGGTAGTGCATAAAGGCATTCTCTATTCCTCATACAAGATGAGAAAGGACAAATTTCTATCTCAAGGACGAGTGAAAAGACCGCGCTACGAAGCTTTTGAACAAATGCAAGCATCCTCTCTGACCGAACATGATTTGGTTTTTCTCAGACGAGAACAATTTCTGCGAGAATCATATGGTGAACACCCAGAACAACCGTTGGATTGCTGTGTCCCCAAAACATGTACCGAGAGTGATAATGATCAAACATCCAGTTGACATCATGGTGTTTGGAGTGATTACTAGTGATGGCGACGTTATATCCCCATTCATCTTCCCACACGGCTTCAGACTCAACTCCAAGACCAACATCAAATGCTGCCCTGAGTGGCTGCTGGAGGGCCCTATGTCTGGCAACAGGACTCTGCACTATGCCATACAGGCAGAACCCAAGCATGACTGTCAAACAAATTCTGCGACCACATCACCCCTAACATCTGGCCACCCAACTCCCTAGACAGAACGAGAGACCAACAAAACTCCTTGTAGCTCTAAAGATGAACTGAAAACAAGGATTATGGCAGCATTCGCCACCTTAAACAAGGAAACCGTCCAGAAGAATTGCAGAAGATTTCGAAGTCGTCTGCAGTCCATGGATGAAGCCATTGGCGATTTTATGGAACAAATTTACTCTGTAGAATCTTAAGATACTTTTATGTAATATTGGTAAATATATCTTTTGAAATGAGATGACAGTCTTATTTTCATTTTTGCGTAATGCAGACAGTTTCTTCGCCGACCCTCTATATGCATTTGGTATATGAGTGTATATGTATATATGTGTATGTTTGTATGTACGTATGCATTTCTATATATACGTTTTTATTTCTGTATGTATGAGTGTATGCATGCATGTATGTATGTATGTATGTGTGTGTGTATGCTTATGCTTATCATCAAGAAGATATGTCGCTTTAAAATAACTCAGCGATTTGACTGTCAAGATGTCGCTGAATATGGATGCCTGCACGACCTCTCGAACGCAAAGCAGTATGATATACATGGAGTTCATAGATTTCGTTCAAAGAAAGCCATGCAGGCTAGATTATAACATCGTTATTTAAGTAAGAACTTCACGACGTAGATGATTGATAGTCGCAGATTTAATTATGTCGAATATAAATTTAATCACCTTCACTTAGATGCATTGGATGTTTTAACACATAACGTTTCGCAAAAGGTACGCTGTTCGTTATCATTTTCTTCTTTTTTTTAATTAGTAACGACTATGCAGACAAGCACACACAAATGCTCACGTGAACACAACCTCGTTTATGGCTTCATGATACATATATATTACCATATATAGAGATAGATAGATAGATAGATAGATAGATAGATAGATAGATAGATAGATAGATAGATAGAGAGATAGGTAGGTAGGTAGGTAGGTAGTAGGTAGATAGATAGATAGGTAGATAGATAAACAGACAGACAGATAGAAAGATAGATACATACATACATACATAAATGGACAGACAAACAGATAGATAGATAGATAGATAGATAGATAGATAGATAGATAGATAGATAGATAGATAGATAGTTAGATAGATAGATAGATACATACATACATACATACATACATACATACATAAATAGACAAACAGGTAGATGGGTAGATAGATAGATAGATAGATAGATAGATAGATAGATAGATAGATAGATAGATAGATACATTGATAGATAAATAAATATATACTTACATATTTGTTAATATGTATTGCATATCTATAATGTAATATATATAAAACATATTTATAAGTATATATATATTTATATGTATATGTTAATCTATCCATCGATTTATATATGTGTGTGTGTGTGTCTGTCTCTCTTTAAATACATATTTATATATCTGTGTATATATAAGAATACATATATATATATATAATATATATATATATATATATATATATATATATATATACATTTGCATGTTCAAATCATGGACACATATACACAGCAAGTATCAAACGTATTGACATAGCGGATTTATATCAACACATTACATGTAAACTTTCTCTATCATGAGATACATCTCTCCGTCGGAGCGGTCGCGAACTTACCTGCATATGTATGTGTGTGTGTGTATGTATGTATGTATATATATATATATATATATATATATATATATATATATATATATATATATATATATATATGCATATGTGTATATACATACATATATGTATATATATATATATTATGTTTATATATGTGAGTATACATATATAGGTATGTATATATGTCACTTAGCGGTTCGGCAAAAGAGACCGATAGAATAAGTATTGGGCTTACGAAAGAATAAGTCCCGGGGTCGAGTTGCTCGATTAAAGGCGGTGCTCCAGCATGGCCGTAGTCAAATGACTGAAACAGGTAAAAGAGAAAAAAGAGAAATATATATATATATATACAAGTGTTTTTATGTGTTTGTGTTTCTCTCTGCAGCTTTCTGTCCTTCTGCCTATCTCTCTCCTCTTTCTCTTCTCTTTTTTCTCTTTCTCTCTTTCTTTCTCTCTCTCTCTCTCCTCTCTCTCTTCTCTCTCTCTCTCTCTCTCTCTCTCTCTCTCTCTGCTTCTCTCTCTGTCTCTTTGCCTCTCCCTGTATTTTCTTCGTGTATGCTTACCTATGTATAACTCTGCATAAGTGAACACCAGTGACGAGACCTTATCTGCTTGCGTCATCCTTTATTTCATTAAGAAATCTACGTAGAAAAGCGATCCTCCATTTTCCCAATCAGCCTTTTCGTTAAAAGTTTAATCTGCAATAAACCAGCCATTTTGTTCTATTTCATTTTGTCTTTTACGCAATCCATTGCGCTCTCCTTCATTAAAATTACTACAAATCTTTGCGCTATTGGAACGTTTTAAGCGTTCGCAATCTCTGCAGAAGACACATCTTAGAAGGAAAAATCTAATTCTCTTACTTATATTTAAAGTGAAATGTAATTTCGCTTTGACAAAGATCTTAACTATTGCATCACGAAATTTCGCCTACTAAACGAACAAAGTCTGAAAAGTAATTAAAAAATAAGTTGTAAAGAAGAGGGAAAAAAAGAGAAAAGAACAAATAAAGTACATTGTATTTATGAAGCCGAGAAAAGATTTTGCGGAATCTTCAAGAAAACATGAATGGGGTTTGCACAAAATTTCAAGGAAAATACTGAAATGTGTATGTACATAAACTCACCCAGTTAACACACACACACACACACAACACACACACACACAAGCACACAAACAAATACACATACATATACACACACACACGTATATGTGTGTGTGTGTGTAAGTATGTTTGTATATGTTCATATTTATGCATAGAAACATGCAATTATACATACATGAGTGTACATGTATGAGAGTGTATAGACGTATAGACATGCGTGTGTGTGCGTGTGTGCCTGTGTGTATTACGTGTGTTTATATGTACATGCGATTATGCTCTCCTACATATATACATATATATATATATATATATATATATATATATACATATGACTAGAATGCATACAAATGACGAATATATATATATACATATATATATATATATATATATATATATATACATATATACATATCTATAATTATGCCTATGTATATATTTATATGCCGAGAGTAAGTATACATATAAATATGTGTATGTATATATATATATATATATATATATATATATATATATATATAAATACATATATATATATGTATATATATATATATATATATATATATATATATATATATATGTATGTATGTATGTATGTCAGTTGTCTGTGTGTAGTTATGGGGAGAGTATAAGTGACATACAGAGAGAGAGAGAGTGTGTGGGAGAGAAGGAGAGAGGAGAGAGAAGAGAGAGAGAGATAGAGAGAGAGAGAGACCATTGCTTGAAAGACTGAAAGGAAAACTCTAATACAAAAAAAAACACACAATACAAAACAAAAAGAAAAGACGAAAGACAAAAGAAGTGCGAAATAATATATAAGAATACATAAATGCGTTTGAAAAGGAAACGAACAAAATATGAAAAGCTTCAAATTGTCTGCTGCATAAAAGAGTAAACGATGAAAAGACAGAAACATTAACAATCACAGAACGACGACAGCAACAAGACGAAGAAGAACAGTTAAAAGTATGAACGTCTAAGACACTAATAATGGCGACCAAAAGGAAAAGAAGAAAAGAAAACCAAAGATAACGGCAGGAATAGAAAGATTTATGTGCTTATGAACAGTAACAACAGGCGTAATGACGATGGCAATAATGATGATGATGATGATGATGATGATGGTAATAATGACGATGGTAATAATGATAATAATAATGATAATAATAATAATAATAATAATAATAATAATAATAATAATGATAACAATAATAATAATGATAATAATAATGGTAAAAATAATAATCAGAGGAAGAATGTTAGAAATAGTAATAATAATGATAAGGATAATAATAATAATAATAATAATAATAATAATAATAATAATAATAATAATAATAGTAGTAGTAGTAGTAATAACTACAACTACAGCAACAATAATAATAATAATAAAAATATTAATTATAACAGTGAGAATACTATTACTAATGACAATAGTGGTGATGATGATCATAATGATGATGTGGATGATGATCATGATGATGATGATGATGATGGTGATGATGATGAAGATTCAATTTATTAGCTACAAAGGGTTGCCGACTTTGGGGACACAACAAAGGCGAAATACAAAAGAAAAAATAACAAATATGAGACAAAGGGCGGCGGTATTTTGTATTGAGGGGAAATCGGGTGAGGTCAACTCTAACAATAACGACACATTAACATGTGAATGAATGAATAATTGATGGAGAGAAGGAATTAGTGAACGAATATATACGTTTTTAAGGCCCCAGGGCGATGAGCCTGAAACAGAAGTATCATTCCTCACCGCACACAGCGATCGCGTACGGTAGCTACACAACCTGCGACGATCTTTGCCTTCTGTTTCTTTTACATTCTGATTATTTTTCTGGTAGATAAGGGCTCCCAATTTTCCGCCATCATCTACAGAATTTGACTCACCGAGAAACTTCATATCACTGGATTGTTTGATACAACAAGGGCACTGTAATCCTGTATTGGCGTCAGCTCGGCATCGATGTAGAGCTTCCTTGGGATTTTCGAGAAAGAATTTGGGCATGTGTCAGCAAATATGTTCTACGGGTAGGAACCGGGTTACGTTTTGCTATCCCATGAGAGATACATAATTATCTCGCACACTTCTTCATTTACAGCGGAGACATCATCAGGAGAAACTACGTCCGGTTTCGGCCCCTACTCCTCTACCATTTTTGACGTGGTGGGCCCCCCCTTTCGGGGGTGTCTTCAGCTCTAGTGTTGAATGAATTTCTTCTTTCTTCTTCTTTCTTCTGTTCCCTGGCCTCTTCGATGCAGCGTCAACGATTGTCAGCGGGCGACTGACCATCCTGCCAAATTTTCCTTTAATTACTCGCTGGTAGGCTCCAGGAGCCAGCACCAGCTAACTCTCACGTGACATTGTCTAAACTTCGACTATCCAATAAAGGGTGACATCATCTACAGAATTTGACTCACCAAGAATCTTCATATCACCTGGATATGCTCTCTCATGAGAGGGACATAATTTCTCGCTCACCTCTTCGTTTATAGCGGTGCTTGGAAGTAGAGTACGCAGGGCGTGGTAGTTGCATGCGCCCAGTGTGTGGAATTTATGGCGTTTAAACTTTGGTAAGAGGAAAAAGTCACAAGAGGTAAGATGTGAGGAATATGGTGGTGATGGTGTTACGTTTGACCAAAAACTGATGCAAAAACTGCTCTGAAGGGATATGTACAAATTTCCAATAACCGGGCGCATGCCTTGACAAAACTGAAACCACGGTATGTCCAACCACTACTGTAAATTATGAAAGTGAGCGAGGACATTATAACTTGTGTGCACGCGCAACAGTGTTCAAGGTCAATCTTTGCGAAGTATCTTCGTAGGTAGCGGTCTCGTTCATGGTGCTCCCTCCTCTTAGTTCGAAGGCTTGTACCACCAAACACCTGGCCGGCTGTGGCTGCTGGAACTGAAATTAGCACGACGCAGTTGGCAGGCAGGCAGGCTTAGAGAGGGCGCGTGCTAATATTACGCGCCCTTCTCCTCCATTGGTCAGCTGAAGTTTAGACAGTGTCACGTGACAACTAGCTGGTGCAGGCTGCTGGAGCCTACCCGCTTTTACTTTTTCACTTTCTTAACTCTTTTACTTTTATTTGTTTCAGTAATTTTGACTGCGGCTATGCTGGAGCACCGTCTTTAGTCGACCAAATCGACCCCAGGACTTATTTTTTGTAAGCCTTTTGTCGAGGATTGTAGAACGAAGAAACACATGATTTCCCATTCGTTACATCTTATTTGTCTCTATTAAGCGACTCTTTAATGTACGACGCTAACAAGTTTCAAGCAAATGCAGACACGTGACAGTGGAAAACACACAGAAACATACGTACATACATACATGCATACATACATAATACAAACATACATACATACATACATACTTGCATACATACATACATACATAAATACATACATGCGCACATACATACATTCATACATACATACATAATATATATATATTATATATATTATATATATATATATATATATATAATATATATATATATGTGGTGTGTGTATGTGTGTGTGTGTCCAACGATCTCTCAATATGTGAGTGGACTACGTCGAACCTTGCATTCAAATAGTAAAGGTTTTATCGACCCCGGAATGATAAAAGGCAAAGGCGACCTGAGCGTGTTTGACATTAGAACGTAAAGACGGACAAAATGCCGTGCTAAGGATTCTGT
>NC_043007.1:26869503-26872003 GCF_006345805.1 Octopus sinensis
AAAAGAAATATGTTCCTGAGAGTCAGGTCAGAGAGTTCACAGCCATTGGAACGATGACATTAAATTCGGTCGACATAGTTGATTATAAGGAGTTGTTACGGAATATTTACTGCTTAATGATAGCCCACACTTTACACGGCTATCAGACCAGTTTATTGTGCAGACACAAAAGCAGATATATGCACATATATATATGTGTGTGTGTATGTGTGTGTATAGGGGGAATTCACGAAAATAAACAAAAGTCGAAGACAGGTGGTGTAGACAGCAAAAAGATGTATTAGTTTAACGCCTGGGAAGTAAAAAAGTCTTAACGTTCGAGCCTATGCTCTTCCACAGAAAGGAACACAGAAAGAAACAAGGAGAGAAAATAAAGAATCTTTAGTGGCTAGCGATCTATCATGGCGAATGCCGGAGAGTAGGGTTACACAGGAGAGCTAGGAAGAAAGGGAGATAAAAAGTACTGATGATCCTACAATAATAGGTGCGCGTGTGTGTATGTATGTGCAGGTGAGAAGATGTGGGGCTGGGAAGTGGTTGGTGCTAGTGTGTGCGTGGTGGTGTAGTTTGATGTAATATGTTGTGTGGTATAGTTGCATATTGTGTACTGGTGTGGTGTGATGGTATATATATATATATATATATATATAGATATATATATATATATATATATATATATATATATACATATGTATACATATTTTGATGGCTAACAGGAGAGGGAGGTAATCCCCTATCCTTTAACCTTCTATAGCTGATCGATGGCAGCACGACCGGAAGTCGATAGCCTCTAGCAAAGGGAGATAATCCAGACTTTTCTTCTCCATATTTTAAAGATGCCAAGGCCAATAGACTTTCGGGTCGAAGAAACGCCAGGAGGTTAAAGCTTTTATGAATAGGAAACCTGGGCTAACCCCATAAACCAGCGTTCACAAAGAATATTTATATGTATGTATATGTATGTATGTATATATATATATATATATATATATATATATATATAGGATTAATGCTTATCCTTCATCCTATCTCACATATGTGACTCAGCTTCTTGCCCGTCTACTTCACGCGTAGCCAGTTCATTCGTTCATATCATGTGGAACACTTGTCGCTGCAACCGATGGAATGCCAGGCCAATACTGGCGCGTCTTAATCGCTAACATTTCCATATTTAAGATGGTCACCACTTCTAATTTATAAGGTGATTCCAGATCTTGAATCAAATTCACTGTCGTCACTACTACGAGCAAGAAATGCTGTTGAAATATAGAAGTTCTTGTTAGGAATATGAAATAAGCAATTCCAAGGTCAGAAATATTCTTATACGTTGAATATTAATAGCAATAACGATTGTTGCCGCAGTAACAATTGTATTGAAGGAATCAGACATTTTCTATCAGAAGCGTAGTCAATCATATCCACACCAGTTATTAGCTGCTATTTTATTTCACCATGTCAGGATTTAGATACAGAACGAAAGGAGTCGTAACTAGTTATCATTTTGTCCAATATTCTAGCAATCTTTCCCAAGACGTGCCAGTATCATAGCTATGGAATTGGATTAGATGTTTAAGTTTTGCTACGAAGGGAAATGATCATACAAGCGAGTTAGCTTAATTGAGATCTCAATTTAACAAATCCGAGGACAGAACAGGCAAATTCGACATTGGCGGTATCTGAAAGGAAAAACAATGAAAAAATATATATCAGACTGTTTTTCTGTTTTAAAAATAGTTTTCCAATCCAATACTGTTAATGAAAATAATATTACCGCTCAATTTCGTGTTAATTTTCATGAAAACAAATCGATTATAAATTAACTAGTCTACCCACGAATATTAAACCAATTGCGTATGCTACTAAATATTTAATTAACAATATAAAAACACTGAAATTATCAATATGGTAAGCTAATACGCAAGATGCGAATAAATGTGTTTGAGTAAAATCAAACTGATATAATCCAATCGAAATTCATTCAGCAAAATGGCGACTTTGCATCACTGTAGTACATCAGTACTTATATATTAGACATTTTCTTGTAATTATAACAAAGAAAATATACAAGACACATGTAACGTAGGGGGCGCAGGGACCGGGGGAGGCTGAGTGACAGACTGATAGACCGTTTGATTGATTAGATACACCGTTAGATATTGTGTCTTGTCATGTATCATGTCAGCATATATTTAAATATATATAATAACATTCAAGAATTCTACGCGCTCTAATCTGATTATATTTATAGAAATATGTCAGTATAATTCAAGATAATTCCTCCATCACACACACCGCGCATACACGCACACACACACCCACGCATACACGCATACACGCACGTACCCATGCATACATACAAACATGCACATAATATAAATACGCGTTCATATGCACATACATAATAAGATATATAAACATTAGTGAACACACACACATGTATATGTGTGCGTGTGCATGTGTGCGTATATGTGTATTTGTGTGCATATATATATCATATATA
>NC_043007.1:26874503-26879104 GCF_006345805.1 Octopus sinensis
TGTCCCTTTTGCTGTCCTGGTGTTCGTATGCATTCGATCCTTCTTCCAGGAAATCTACGCTTCCAGCTTAGTTTTTCTAATGCTCGTTGCTTAGTTTTTCTTGGAGGGCTGGCCGTGATCTAGTAATCTCAAGATTAATCAGCCGAAATTACTACGATGATCCGGTTCTTGACTGAAGACTGAGGGTTTCGAGTGTCCTGTCCGTGTTTATTGTGTCGTCTTCTAAGAGTTATACGTTCTTGTCCATGTTGTATTTTTTACATACCTTAATATATATATATATATATATATGGGTGCGTGTTTGTGTGCATGTATGTTTGTATGTGTACGTAAATATAGTTATGTATGTGTATTTATACACACATATAAATACACACATACACACATACATATACATATATATAATTACATGTATAGTAATGTATATATATACATATATATATATATATATGTGAATATATGTATGTATATATATTTACATATACACGTATTTATATACATATTTTAGCTATGCAGATGACACAAAAGTCTCCCACGCAATACAAAACCCTGAAAATATTGCGCATCTGCAACATGAGCTGGACACAATATACAGGTGGGCTGAGGACAACAACATGCAGTTTAATGCAGGTAAGTTCCAGGCCCTGCGCTACTGGCACACAAAGGTAAATGACGTGAAGACTGGATACACTGGCCCAGGAAGAATTGCAATCCCTGAGTCAAAATCAGTGCGTGACCTGGGCATTGACATGAGCAATGATGCATCTTTCCAAATGCATATTGCTAATCTGGTGATAAAATGCAGACGGCTAGCTGGATGGATTCTCCGAACTTTCAGAACAAGAGAGAAGGAGACACTGATGGTCCTATGGAAAACATTTGTCCTCAGCCGCTTGGACTACTGCTCCCAACTTTGGTCACCACACAATATAAAACAAACAGCAGAACTCGAAGCAACTCAGAGAAGCTACACAAAGAAAATCGTCTCTCAATGCAAAATGTCAGCTACTGGGAAAGACTGAAGGTATTAAACCTCTTCTCCCTGGAGCCGAGGCGGGAGAGATATGCAGTGATATACATCTGGAAAATCCTGAGGGGTCTTGTCCCAAACTTTGGCATTCAAAGTTACTCCAACCGCAGACGAAGGGGCGCCGCTGCGTGGTGCAAGGATTCCAACATCACCATCAAAATATAGGTCCAGATACTGCAACAGCTGGGGTTTCAGAGGACCACAGCTCTTTAACATCCTCCCTAAATGCCTGAGAGACTTACCTGGTGTGGATGTGGGTTTCTTAAAACTAAACTGGATCTCTTCTTGTTGGGAGTCCCAGATGAACCTACCTCACGACAGGAGACACGGATGCGGGCAGCAGCATCGAACTCCCTTGTTGATCAAGTGCCACGTATCAGAGGTGGATTCACAAACTAGTGTAGCTCATTCAGCGGTGGTGCCCCAGCATGGCCGCGGCCTTCGGGCTAAAACATTTTTAAGGATTTAAGGATTTAAGGATTTATATGTAAATGCTGTATGTATTCTACGTAGATACGTATGTATGTATTTATATATATATGTCTGTGTGTGTGTGTATATATATACGTATGTTGATATATATATATATAAGGCGCAGGAGTGGTTGTGTGATAAGTAGCTTGCTAACCAACCACAAGGTTCCGGGTTCAGTCCCACTGCGTGGCATCTTGGGCAAGTGTCTTCTGCTATAGCCTCGGGCCGACCAATGCCTTGTGAGTGGATTTGGTAGACGGAAACTGAAAGAAGCCTGTCGTATATATGTATATTATATATATATATATATGTGTGTGTGTGTGTGTATGTGTTTGTGTGTCTGTGTTTGTCCCCCTAGCATTGCCTGACAACCGATACTGGTGTGTTTACGTCCCCGTCACATAGCGGTTCGGCAAAAGAGACCGATAGAATAAGTACTGGGCTTACAAAGAATAAGTCCCGGGGTCGATCTGCTCGACTAAAGGCGGTGTTCTCCAGCATGGCTGCAGTCAAATGACTAAAACAAGTAAAAGAGTAAAAGAGTAAAAGAATATATATATATATGTGTGTGTGTGTGCGTGTGTGTGTGTGTGTGTGTGTGTGTGTGTGTGTGCGCGCGTGTGTGTGTGTGTGTGTGTGTGTGTGTGTGTATTAATAATATATTATTATTAATATCTGGAAATCAACATCAAAATAACTCCTCAGAAAGATATTCACTTGTGAAAAATAATCGTTGTTTTAAAAATATATAAATACGTATAAAAGATATATGTAAATATGTATAATTATAAATATATAATATATATGACGGGCAATTCATATACAAGATATGGACGTGCTCATTCCTCGTCAGTGATCGTCGAAAATGCATTTCAGTGTCACGCCCTGAATCGTGTTCATTTTCGGTGGCGTCAACAGCGAAAATCTGCAGGGAAGTCTCAGTGAAAGTCGGGAACAGTGACGGAAAGAAACCCGTCACAGGTATTGGGTACGAATATATATATCTATACAAACGAAATAAGATACACATTATACATACAAAATAACGAGCGTAGGGATCTGAGACAAGGATTGAACAAGATGCGTATAAGTAAAGCAGCGAAAATGTCCTATGGGATTGGAAACGAAATGGGCACAGGTGAAATGATGGAATGAAATGTCAAAGAAAAACAGACGATAAAAAACGCAAAACCTTTGCGTAATGTGGACTAGGAAGTTAGGGTTAGGGTTAGGGTTAGGGCTAGGGTTGAGAGGCTTGACAGGACAAAGAAGTGCAGACACAGGAAGTTGGAAAGATATATGAGAATGGTCACGGGTCAAATGGTAGTGATAAAAATGTGTTGGTTGGTAGAGAGACAGGAAGCAATAGATAGGTAAGTTGGTGAGAGAGCGAAAGGGAGAAAAGAAAAGAAAAGAAAAGAGGAATGAACCATGTTCAAACAAACAATTACAGGTGTATGAGGTGATGATATGAAAGATCCGTAGCATTAAATTAAATAATGAATTTCGAAAGTTAAACACCACAAGACAAACACGGACGAACGCAACATTGACACGCAAGACATGTACATGCTCATTTCTCGTCAGTTATCGTCCATAAAAAAATCTTACGATTTCACGCCTTTAACGATAATATTGTTCATAATTCGGTAGCGTCAACAGCGAAAAGGGCCTGGGAATATGAGAAAACGTTGAGGAAAGGGACGAAAACAAGCACGTCACAGGAACGAACATACAAGCATATATAAGGACACACACACGCATACGAATATGTGTATATATATATATATATATATATACACACATATATATATATATACATATATATGTATATATATATATGTCTGTGTGTGTGTGTGTGTGTACTATTATTCTTTTATTTGTTTCAGTCATTTGACTACGGCCATGTTGTAGCAACCACCTTTTAGTCGAACAAATCGACCTCAGGACTTATTCTTTGTAAGCCTAGTACTTACTCTATCGGTCTCCTTTTGCTGAACCGCGAATTTACGGGGCGTAAACACACCAGCATCGGCTGTGAAGCGATGTTGGGCGGGGGGACAAACACAGACACACAAACACACACAGACACATATATTTATATATATATATATATATATATACATATATATGACGGGCTTCTTTCCGTTTCCGTCTACCAACTCCAACACACAAGGCTTTGATCGGCTCCGGGCTGTAGTAGAAAACACTTGCCCAAGGTGCGACTGAACCATGTGGTTAGTAAGCAAGCTACTTACCACAAAACCACCACTCCGTATATATATACATTTATGTATAAATATTAATATATTGAAATACATGCATAGAATATTGCGTATATATTATGTAAATATATATTACGTCAATTTTGATATATGTGTGCGTGTGGTGTGTATGTGTGTATGTATTTTTCTGTATGTAGATACGGATACACGCATTTGTGCATACATATATATACGTTCTTACAATTTGATTTGTTTGCGTTATGGCATACCGCTCCTCGAACGTTCGAAGCACAGCAAACAAAATTAAGCATCTAATTTAAAATTTTCAAAAAAAAATTGGCAGTTATACAATGCAGAAATATTGAAATAACTGAAAATATGTAGAAAGTAATTCTTTGAACTTTGTACAGTAATAAAACATTGTGAATATAATGCCATAAATATACGTGTGTGTGTGTGTATGTGTGTCTGTGTGTGTGTGTTTATATATGATTACTGACATAGAATTCCTACAAACTTGTCTCTTAGTTTGAATATAAATATGTGATGACTCGTTACGAACCCCTATTTTTGAATAGAATATTATATTTGAGGCGTTTCAAATACCGAAGAGAAACGGAGCATGACGGAAGGTCAACAGCAGATCTGTTATGAGTCAAGACACGAAAAAAATTCTGTCACTTCACCCTCATCACGTGACACCTCCGTTGACACAACGTGTCTCACACGCATGCGTTCGCAATCTACGATTTGGCTGAGAGGAAATCTGCGTTAAAAAGCATGGTGAGTTCTGGAACAGTTCTTAAGAATTATGTACGTTAACTTACAGATCTCTCGCAACATGCATAATACCTCGTATATAAAATGAATTA
>NC_043007.1:26879204-26889204 GCF_006345805.1 Octopus sinensis
ACGATGATAATAATGAGGATGATCATGATGATGATGAGGGCGGAGAATGATGGCGATGATGACGTTGATGATCATGATGATGATGGTGATGATGATGAAGATGATGATGGTAATGATAATTGTGTTGATGATGATGATGTTGATGATGATGGGCTGATGCTGATAATGATGATGAGGATGATGATGATGAGGAGGAGGAGAAAGAAGGGGATGATGATGAATCTGATGAAGATGGTGATGATGGCGATCTTTCAAAACACAGAACAATAGATTGAAAGAGGTTAGAAGAGGTTAGAAGAAGAATTAGAAGACGAAGAAAAAGAAGTTGATACAAACGAATAACTACTGAAACGAAAAATCAAATACAGGAGAAAGAGAGCAGCAGCAGCAGCAGGCAGCAGCAGCAGCAGCAGTAGTAGTAGTAGTAGTAGTAGTAGTAATAGTAGTAGTAGTAGTAGTTGTTGTTGTTGTTGTAGAAGAAGGAGGAAGAGGAGGGGAAGAAGAAGATGGCGAAATAGAAGAAAAAGGAGGAGAAGGAGGAGGAAGAAGAAGAAGAACAAGGAGGAGGACGATAAGAAGGAGAAGGAGGTGATGCAGAAGGGGAAGGAGAGGAGGAGTAGGAGAATAACAAGAAGAAGAAGAGAAAGAATAAAACGAAGGGGGAGAAGAAGGAGGCAAAGGAGAAGGAGAAAGAAAAGAAGAACAACAAGGGAGGGGACGAGGAGGAGGAGGAGAAAAGAATGAGAAAAACAAGAACAACAACAAGGAGAAGAAGAAGATAAAGAAGAAAAAGGAGAAGAAGATAAAGAAGATAAAGAAGAAGAAGAAGAAGAAGAAAAAGAAGTAGAAGAAGAAGAAATGAGATCTAGGAAAAATGAAACGTCATGATCTTTATGGTAGTGATGTTGCTTCTGACGACGAGGACGGAGGAGGACGAGGAGGGGGAGGAGGAGAGGTGTGTTATATTGTTGTGTGTTATAGTGTTGATGTTATAGCTGTCATAACGACGCACATTGTTAATATAACAAAGATGGTGATATACTAATGTTTATGAATAACATAATAACATAATAACTAAATAATCTGTCGGCGTTTAAATCTATTTTGAAATAATTGTGTACAATATATCATATCCTTTATTACCTTGTCAAGACAATTATCCAAAGTTCTGCAATTAAATATCTCACTTGATATAACATAGATCTCACTGTGACATATACTTTGATAATATAATCCTTGAAAGACACAGAAATATAGCAAATCACACAAATGTTTATAGAGACGTTAATTTATTCATGAATATCTAAACAGAAATAATATATGAACTTACACGCAAACTGTCATACAGAAAAATCATGCTCAAACATACACATATATTGTTTTATTTACGCATAATTCCTATATCGCGATACGAGGTGCATGCATTGTGATCGCTGCAGCATGAAACTGGAGACGAAAGAAACGCGGGTATTGAATACTTCTGCATTCACTGAGAAAATAAAACGCTCGGATATCTATCTATCTATCTATCTATCTATCTATCTATCTATCTATCTATCTATCTATCTATCTATCTATCTATTATCTACTATCTATATATATATATATATATATATATATATATATATATATATATAGACAATATGTAAATAATATATAATATAATATATATATGAATACATGGATTTGTGGGTACAGACCTCACAAACAGTGCATATAGCATGAGATACGTAAACAAACGAGGAGAAAACGAGTGAAATATGTAAACAATGGGAAAAAGTGGAAAGCAGGATAGGTTAACAAGAAAAATGATCCGTTATCAGTTGTCAGCTGTCTAAATTTAGGATTTATGGTGGGGGTGGGGAGGGTTAAACTTGGGAACAAAAAATTACAATTGAAACATAAAAGGAAACCGAACGAAAACAAACGTGGAGGGTCGTTGGACAAGATCGAGTGGAAAATTATGAATGCTGGGAGAAAAGACAGAAGAGAGAGAGAGAGAAAACGTTTAACGTCCGTCCTGGAAAAGTAAGACGGACGATGGTCACGTGTGAGCAATGAGAGAGAGAGAGGAAAAAGAGAGAAGATATATATATATATATATATATACATATATACATATGTATAAAATTAAACAAAGCATAACAAACGGAAATATTACAAAAACATAGCAAACAGAAAATTTGTAGCTTATTTCTCATCGGTCAACGTCCAAATGATCATTACAATGTTGTGCCTTTAACGTAAATATTATTCACCTTTTGTGGCGTCAGTATTGAAAAGCCACAGGGAATAGTTAAGGAATGTACAGGACACTGACGAAAACAAACACTACCAAAAAAACACATAGATATACCAGTAATAAATCTGTGCGGCCGAAAGACAGAATGCGTTTATATCTATGCATATAAATGTGTATATATGTATGTATGGGCAAAATGTTTATGATATTTATATCTATCGAGACAGGAATGTTGTGAGTCCTGTGTGTCATGTTGTTTTAATGTTGTGCGTGTCCTTTGGCTACCAAATTCAAATGAAATGAAATGTAGTTGGAAACACCATGGGTTCCCGTTTACGACTTGCCTTAAGTGCTGAGCTCATTATCATATCACTGGTCGCACACTGAGCTCATAACAAAACAGAAATCAAAAATGGTGAACGGAGAAAATGAGATACCACGGAGATAATATTTGTAACAATGGCTTTTGTTTTATTACAGTCATTGTTGTAATACAATCGTTCAATTAAAATTAATTGTTGCCGTGTAAAAAAAACAAGAAATGAAAACAAAAAAACACGGTTTACACTCTCCTAATTAATGTTTTCTGTACAGCATAGCATATCAATATGAGAAATATTTTTTAATTATACAACTATAATTACTATTTGTAAAAAGTCAAAGCATATATTTCTGTAAAATAACTACGTTTTAACCATAATGGTTTTGAGAAGAGAAAAAAACTTAACAATGCAAAATCGTTTAAGAGTATTTTAAAAACATTTCTCTCGAAACAGGTGAAGGGTAAGGCTGTGTGATTGCCGAGCTCGGTTTGCAATTGCAGTCTCTCTGCGTTCAGTCTCTCTGCGTTCAGTCTCTCTTCGGGCGAGTGATTTCTGCTATGGCTCCAGGTCTATCAAAGCCTACCGAGTGAATTTAGGAGTGAATTTCGTAGTTGATATGTATACCTTCCCAATTGGAAGAATACTTTTGTGGCTTAATTCTTGTTTTACAGGTTGGGCTATCAAAGAAAGTTAAGAACATGATTCATAATCCTGATTTACTAACTTTCAAAACTGCTAATAGTAACCTGAATAACAACAAAAAAAGGCAAGATTTCTCAGAAATTGAGCTCTACTTTTGACTCACTCTGTATGTATGTATGTATGTATGTATGTATGTATGTATGTAGTGTATGTATGTTATATGTTATGTATGTATGTATGTATGTATATATATAATATAAAATGGGACAAGAACGCCAAACATCCAGAGAGGTGATACAAAAAATGAACAACAAAACATCCAGATAGACGATACAAAGAAAACAAGGACAGGTCATTCAGAGTTTGCTTTCCTCAGTCGAGTTCCATCTTTGTAATTTCGGCTGGTTATACTCGATATTGCTCCAATCTGGCCAATCAGGACACATACAGGCAGACTAACACATTCACAGACATATGTATAACATGCAAGAGAAAATTTCTATTGGCACACAATTACACACATACACACATACACACACGAGTGTGTGTATATATATATATATATATATATATATATATATATATATATATTATCCAAAACATTTTCTCGTATATTGTATCGAGATTATTTTGCCCCGATGGCTGTTGTAATTTCGGCGCGAAACGAATCAGTTGCAGCACAGACTTCGAAGCGATGGTTTGGGAGTCTCTAATCATGGTAACCGCGTGCTGAAGACGCTAAGGTTTATTTTACCAATGCAGAAATCGGTCCACGTGAGTCCAAATACTTAAATGTATGTTGGTAGATTGCCTTAACCTGATTTTTGCCTTCGTTTGATTTCTGTAGTTTTCATCAGTGTATTTTGGGCGATTTAATAAGAGTTTTGACTGTTATTTCAAGCAGGTAGACATACTTAGTATATCCTTTGATTGATTTTAATATATATCTATATCTATATATATATATATATATAAACAATTCATAAATAAGGGCAAACGAAAAAATTCCTAATGCCAAATATGCCGAAAAATTGGACATATTGTCCATTAACCATATAATTTTATATGAAAAAAATTATATGGTTAATGGACAATATGTCCAATTTTTCGGCATATTTGGCATTAGAAATTTTTTCGCTTGCCCTTATTTATGAATTGTTTATAATTTTAACCCTTAAAGGTATTTTTTAATATGCTGGCCAGTGATAAAATTTTTTTTTGAAAAGAATTGTTTTCCCCAAAAATTTTATCCTACATTAGATATATATATATATATGTATGCATATATGGTCTTGTTTATGCACGCATATACGCATAGGTATCCATGATATGTAAGTGTGCGAGTCTCTGTAGAAGTGAATAGCGTATGGTTATTTATGTGCATTGTGATATACAAAGGAAAGAGAAATAAGTACAAGTTCAAGAATCGATTTATGAACGGATACATCAACAAACGTAGGCATAATTATCGATTTTAATATTCGTTATTCAAATCTGCACGCACGTTCAAAAATAAAATTCTGTTATTACTTACGGCGTATGCATACATACATACATACATACATACATACATACATACATACATATATGTGGGTGTGTATGTGCGCTTACACAAAGACACACACACACAAATAGACACACATACACACACATATATATATATATATGTGTGTGTGTGTGTGTGTGTGTAGATATATATTCATCTATCTATATATATGTGTGTGCGTGCACACAGACGTGTGTATGTGTGTGTGTTAAACCTGAGTAATCGCTACTGCACACAAGTCTTTTGTTTCCCCCCTAATTTCCCTTTAATGGAAAATATAAAAATGAACCAAATATTATCATACAACCTCAATTAATAACTTATTAACCCACAAACAGGACACTCGTACAGCGGGTCTAAGTACCTGGGTTTCTCCTAAGCAGATTCACAGTATGACAGTATTAAATCTGTATTAAAACGTCCGCGAGATTTGAAACAAACAGTACCCAATTCCAGACATTGCAGCCACGCTATACCATGATTCATAAAAAAAAAAACCATTCAGGTTATTAACGGACAAATATATTTCTTTACTACCCACAAGGGGCTAAACATAGAGGGGACAAACAAAGGGATTAAGCCGATTACATCGACCCAGTGCGAAACTGGTACTCTATTTATCGACCCCGAGAGGAGGAAAGGCAAAGTCGACCTCGTCGGAATTTGAACTCAGAACGTAACGACAGACGAAATACCGCCAAGCATTTCACCCGGGGCGCTAACGTTTCTGCCAGTTCAATCGTTACCTATTTTCAATGAGTAAGCGCGATTATATATTTTTTACAGAATTTTAACCGGAATATGGCAGGAGGACGCCGGAGCGTAAAGAACAACACAGGTAAAATAAGGGGCTTACAAATCGAAAAAGATGTTGATTGACAGTAGGCTTAAAAGGCTGAATATTATAAACCAGAGGAAAACAAAAAGATGGTAGTGAAATCCAGGGAACAGCAGGTCAAGGAATGAAGTTGTTAACATAAAACGTAACGGTACTCCTGGAAAGAGAAGCAGGAGGGACGCTTAAAATCGTTCACAGAGGGTACTCGGTCACAAAGTTCATTAGAGCAATGGCCATGGAAATTATTATAGCGAACACACACAGCGAACTTATAATTTGACAATGAACTGAAGATCCAAACTTGCAGAAGGAAGACAAACCACCATGTGGAAGACTAACAATCCATTTCAGAATTCGATGGAGCAAGTCAAAGAAACTATAAAACCTTTTGGGTCAAATTTACATAATTACGTTGATAGGATAGAATCGATTATCGCAAAGTAACTCATACGTATCTTTATCGATATTGTTAAAGATTATTAATACAAAGTTAATACGAATCGTGTTATGATAATGGATAATTAAAAATGGATAATAAACAAGACGATGTTAATGAGTTCCAGGGAGATCCTGATTTCCTTTGTAATTCTTTACATAACGGTGACCTCCAGCCTTGTTCCGGAAAAAATCGCGTATAAAGTATTAGTTATTCGTTTTGAGTGTTTGAGTGATTTAAAATTACAAAGTAGGATGTAGATTCGGCTTTTAATATTTGTGTATGTGTGTGTGTATGTGTATGTATGTCTGTGCTATGATTTCTAATTTATTTGTCTAAACCCATTTTTGCTTAATATATGCAAATTGCGTTGGCCGTGAATGCATTCAAATCTGGATGCGAGAATCTACCCTGACCACAAGAGTATGTTAGAAAAATGGTTGTTCTGATGACACCTATAGCGAAAGAAAGAGACATGTGTTTGAAAGTACTCTTAACTCCAGATAACAAACCTGTTCATTTTCTTTATGGTAGGTCATATCTAGCGAAGACTTGACTCTTAAGATCATTTCCTCTTTCCTTATACAGCTGTTTTCAGTAATTTCGTGGTAATTATTATATATCCACGGGATGTACAAATAATTTTAATAAATCGCGAAATAATGTTGCGTGGGATTACCTACACCTGCGTTTCTACATGTTGTTCAAATACATACCACTTGCGCGCGCGCGTATATATATATATATATATATATATATATATATATATATATATATATACATATATATATATATATATATATATATATATGTGTGAAGTACGATAATAATGACTAACATTCCACATATTATACATAAATACAGAGATACATTACAAACATACATGCAGACATACGTACATATATGTATACATAAACATATATGTACGTATGTCTGCATGTATGTATATATATATATATATATATATATATATATATATATATATATATATATATATATATATACATGTATAATATATATATATGTATATATATATATAATACATACATGCATATATATATATGTTAAATTCCTCTTTTATCTAATATCGTGGTCTCTTCTTTTGTTGTCTTACCATTTTATCAATATATATATATATATATATACATACATACACAGGATAGAAGCGAGATAAAGAGAGAATAAAAGCGACCTGTCTATATATTTTAATGGAATTCAGAGCTCAAGGCAGCAAGAAACAGTTAAGGGAGTTGCATCGTGACATACGGCGGGCCTTCTAGGCAATTATAAAGAGGTGTAGGACATCCCTTTACAGAACTGAACGCAACGGATTTGTTCCAGAGAATGTTAGGGGGAAGGTGAGAGGGAAAGAGAGAGAGAGAGACAGAGAGAGAGGTGTGAGTGAGAAAAAGACTGAGAGAAAGGGAGAGAGAGAATGAATTTGAGATAAGAAGAATCAAACGTAATACTTAAGAGCAACAATATGCCCAAAAATAAGCACATACAATGTATACTTTTATATATACATACATACATTCATGCATATATATATACATGAATACGATTGTATATATTATTCGTGTACATACGTATGAGTGTGTATATACGTATGTATGTGTATATATATATATATATGTGTGTACGTATCTTTCTGTGTCTCTATACTTATATATGTATGTATATATGCATACACACATATATATTCTAGATGTATATATATATATATATATATATATATATATGTGTGTGTGTGTGTGTGTGTGTGTGTGTGTGTATATATATATGTGTACTTATATAAATACATGTATATATATATGTATGTGTATACATATATATATATATGTATATGCATATATATATATATATATATATATATATATACACACACACACTGACACACACATATATTTATATATATACATATATCTATATGTATTTGTTTGTATGTGTGTATATATATATCTACATACATATATATATGTATACATATATATGTATATACATATCTATATATATAATTATTATTATTATTATTATATTATTTTTATATTATTTATTATTTTTATTATTATTTTTATTATTTTGATTATATTATTATTATTATCATCATCATTATTATTATTATTATTATTATTATTATTATTATTATTATATTATTATTATTATTATTATTATTATTATTATTATCAATATTATTATTACAAACATCCTTACGTATAGATGCGATGAAATACACTGAAGGAGACAGAAATGCGAAACATTAGCACATTGAAACGAAACAGTGACACGTATAAGGACAGCTGCGACCGGAGCCTATTGCAATGTGGCGAACGTGTACGCACGCACATCAGAGATGACGCGCTGTCAAGGTGTCAACGAAGAGAGCATACAAATGACGTTTATTGTTGCTGCATTGAAAAATTCTGACACTACACAAGTTTTATGCAAATGATGCTCGCTGGGAATGTAAGACGACAATAAATTTATAGATATATAGATGTGAGTGTGTGTGTGTATGTGTGTTGCTACATATATATTAACACCACAGGCAGATGCAAATATACATCACATCATGTAGTTATTTATTTGCATAGATATGAATGTTCGTTCAGTTCTCATGTGTTGGCCTCTTCATCAATACTTCAGTATTTATTTACGTATGTGTGTAACTATCGCCCTGCCTCCTTTCTTTCTTTTCTCATATTTATAAATAAATATATATATATATATATATATATATATATATATATCTATATATATGCGTGTATGTGTGTGTTTATGCATACATGTGCACATACGCACATGTGCACATACGCCTTCACCACACACACACACTCACACACACAATCATACACACACATACACAAATGTATATGTTTATATATATATGCGTAGTCACACATACAATTTATCGACAGAATATTTAAAATAACTGACCCAAGTAACGATTGTATTATGTGTGAGAGGTGAGTAAAAATATATCTGTGTATGTGCATGCATATGTATATATATGTGTGTGTATGTGTGTTTGTGTGTGTATATATATATTTCCTTATGTATGTATATATATATATGTATTTGTATGCGTACATATATACATACAAACATACATGTATGTATTCACACACACACACACACACGCACACACACACACACACACGCACGCACACACTCAAACAACATATATATATATATATATATCGTTAAAAATTTTACAGAAAACAAATCAGAAACAGAACACAGAACAAGTGAAAGAGTAACAAACGAGGTGTATTAGTTTGACGCTCAGAAAAAAATGGAAGAGTCTGATGTTTCGAACTTACGCTCTTCTGAAGCAAGGAATGGGGAGAGAAAAGATGGTGAGAGAAAAATATGGAGAGAAAACAAAACGCGTCTGATCAATGCGATCACATGTATATACATACATATATATATATCTATATATATATATATATATATATATATATATATATATATATATTACTGTAGTGCTTGCTTGTTTTCATGTTCAGTTATAAAGAAAACGATTTTATATTATTCTGGAGTATCACTCTATAGTTTTGGTGAGTACAAAATCTATTATTCTTAAACAAGATTATTGACAGTGAGTCGGAACTCGGCCAACAGGATAATCGCCGTTGAGTTGATCGAAAAATGGTTTGGAGAAATTTGTATTGATTAAATTTGGAGTTATTGTTGAAAATTTATTCATGCATGAAGAATTTGTACGCTAGAGTGTATATTTAGGTGTGTCAGCTGCAGGTCATGGGATTATTTCTTTTAATGTCTCACAAAAAGGATGTAGAGAAGTATAATAAATTTTTTTATCAGCTGATGTGACACCCACCCACCCACACACATATATATACATATACATACATATATCCGCAGACACATGGACACATACACACATGTATATATACATACATATATGTGGGTGTTTGTGTTATGTGTGTGTGAGTGTGTATAGATA
>NC_043007.1:26891704-26894204 GCF_006345805.1 Octopus sinensis
ACCTTATTTGCTATATATACAATTTTTTTAATGTTCTTTTCTAAGCTAAAACGAAACAAGTTATAAGAAATTGTATTATATAGGTCGATGGGTATTACTATAACGTGGTATTTTAGTTTTTCAGTATTTCAGGTTTAGCGCCATTTCAGGAAGTTTTCGGAGAAAATGTGTTGATAGCTGATGTCTGTGTGCACGAAGGGTTGATTGGCGTTGCTATACTATCCTGTCATCTGCATGCAGTTCAAATATTTTTCAATTTCCCGGCCGTCTCTGTTAATGAATATAGCTTCCTGTATTCTCAAATTCCCTACGTCACTTTCTTTAGCTTCAATGGAAATTTGGATGTCTTGAGTATGACATTCCGTATGGTTTTTTTTTTACTTAACGAAGAAGCATTATCATAGAGGTGTACTTTAACCTGCATGTGCGATGGTCTGATGGTTCTTCCGATGTACAATTCCCCGGATTTGCTGCACGCGATGTTATGCACAATGTAGTAACATAGAAATATATTTTGTTGCTATTATGGAAGTCCAAAATGTTGCCTTTTCAGAAAAACGACAAAATTGTTTCACCATTCCATAGCAAAACCGTTGTACTATACCTCGACAATTTTCATATCTTGGCATCTGAAGCAGCTGAAGATACGATAGTTTGTCCAAAAGTACCAGCTATTGCATGCAAAAGCAGATATTAAAAGAACAAACGAATTTGATTAAATTTGGACATGCGACAGTTTAACATAATAGCAACGATTTTTATCTTTTATCTGGCACTTGCGAAATATCCGTAAGATGTTTCATTTTGACCTGTTTTATTATTAATTCTTATAAAGACAGCGAACTGGCAGAATCGTTAAAGCTTACTAACCGCTAAAATCCTCCTCCTCCAAAATTCATTAAAAAAATCAAGCGAAACCAAAAAAATAAAAAGAAGAAAGCAAAAAAAAAAAAAGGAAGGAAAATTAACCATCTTCATTTATAAGCAATGCAAATTACAATACACATGACAACGACTGTGGTGGCGGCTACGACGACGATGACGTCATCAGTAACAGGAAAGACAACAACATCAATATCACTTATGTCTCCAACAACAACAACAACACCTGCAGTGTCTTTTGTACTATATTGTAGAAAGTCGGAGAGAAATAGAGAGAAAGTATAGAATGCCGTACAGGTTTATGAACATAAATGATACAAATGAATAATTAGCAATAAAATATATCCACTCCAACGACAACATCAAGCCCAACTACAACAACAGCGAGATTAAGATCAGAAATGTCTTCGAGCAGCGAAAAAGCTCATTTAATATTATAATCAATAGGAAGAACGTACAAGAAATGTTTAGCTGTAGCGCTAGTAACAACAGGGAACACGGCAGCTCAAAATGGCAAGGAGGAGAACAACAAGGAGAGCAACAAGAAATACACGAACAGAGGAAAAGGAACAGGAGGTGCAATGGCCCAGTGGTTAGGGCAGTGGACTCGCGGTCGGAGGATCGAGGTTTCGATTCCCAGACCGGGTGTTGTGTGTGTTTATTGAGCGAAAACACCTCAAGCTCCACGAGGCTCCGGCAGGGAGTGGTGGCGATCCCTGTTGTACTCTTTCGCCCCAAACTTTCTCTCACTCTTTCTTCCTGTTTCTTGTCCCCGACTTCCTACGCAACCGCTGAGCCTGAATGCGTATTCATTCATCATCCGTCGATGCTCTCGGTGTCGGGGGTCGACCTGCTTTCTCTTCTGCGGGTCTTACGAATAGCAAAGGACCACGTTTCGGACTTCTTCCAATCTGGGACGAAGACCGCTTCGCTCAATAAACAACAGCAACAATCACAACAGCAAAGAGAGGAACAGAAGCAGCGACTACAACAACAAAATTCGCAACCTCGGCATTAAGTACAGCAACGGTACGAAGGTCAATTTTTTGCTGAAGAATTTGAACACGAAACAGAATCGTCTGGAAGAAATGTCAGAAAGATTTTCAAACGCTCTATCATTTGAACCATTTTGGTGTCGGATTCTACGTCTCTATTATGTCTTTTATTAATTTTTTGCGGTGTGTTCTCAATTGTCGGAGCTAGTAATTTGTCTTTAAGTAAGTTTAAGTTTCGTCACTTGCTTGCTCTGCTTCTCATGGTAACCCCGCTTTATAACCTCGTTTGATGCTTAATCGATTATCGATTTCTAAAGTAGTTTCGCCCCCTATTTCGAAGGCCAGCGTTCAGCTGGAGACACACGGTCGAAACGGACCCAGTAGATCCCGACTGCTTCTCAAAAAGATATTTCTGCTGGAGGAAACATGATCTATCGAAAGAAACCATTCATTACCTTACAGTTATTTTATTTTCAGTAAACGAATTGAATACAATAGGTAATGGGTACTTCATCGGGATTTGAAACAGAAACAAAGTACATTATTTACATTATTTACATTTTACGGATATTTGTCTTCATCGTGTTTGTTGTTAACACAACGTTTCGGCTGATACACCGTCC
>NC_043007.1:26899204-26901704 GCF_006345805.1 Octopus sinensis
TTAATCAGTTTATCTGACCTTGTTTGTCCTCTCTGTGTTTAGCCCCTTGTGGCTACCCACAAGGGGCTAAACACAGAAATAGGTATTTCGTCTGTCTTTACGTTCTGAGTTCAAATTTCGCCGAGGCCGACTTTGCTATTCATCCTTTCCGGGTCCATAAATTAAGTACCACTTGCGTACTGGAGACCCCCAAAGCATCAAAGATAAAGTCGACCTCGGTGGAATTTGAACTTAGAACATAAAGACAGGCGAAATACCGCTAAGCAGTTCGTCCGGCGTGCTAACGTTTCAGCCAGCTCGCCGCTATTTTGTTACACGCCTTTGCCATAATTATGTTGTCTTAAATTTACCTGTGGTACAAATGAAACAAGAAAATGAAAGAAAAAAATATTAATAAACTACCTGACTTAATTACATTCTCCCTTGATGAGTTTTCTGTGTTTATGTTGTGCTTCTCTTAGCTTATGCAAATTCAGCCCTCCATAACTGACACACCCGTCGAGTATCATAGTAATGTTGAGTTCTCTTCATCACCTTGCTTGTTGATCCGCTGCGAGGAGAAAATGAAACTTGCTCGGTGTGTGTGTGTGTGTGTCTGCATGCCAGAGAGATAGTGTTGTGTGTGTGTGTGTGTGTGTGTGTGTGGGTGTAGATGTGTTGTCTGACCTTCTTTTTTGTCATCGCCATTATTGCTGCCATTATTGTAACAGTTTTTTTTTTTTTTTTTTCAGTTTTGTTTCTGTTTGTACTTGCTTTGTGTTCTGTTGCAGCAACAAATGGCGACTAAATTTCCTTTTTTGCATGTCCATTCGGTATTCTCAAAGTAGTAGTAGTAGTGGTGGTGGTGGTGGTGGTTGTGGTGGTGGTGGTAGTGGTGGTGGTGGTGGTTGTGGTGGTGGTGGTAGTAGTGGTGGTGGTGGTGGTGGTTGTGGTGGTGGTGGTAGTGGTGGTGGTGGTGGTTGTGGTGGTGGTGGTGGTGATAGTGGTGGTAGTGGTGGTGGTTGTGGTGGTGGTGGTAGTGGTGGTGGTTGTGGTGGTAGTGGTGGTGGTGGTGGCAGTCGGTGCGTTGGCGTCAATGACTATTTTTATTGTTATGGATGTTACCATGACGCTGTTGCGTATTTCTTCTTTTTTCATAATTCTGACGCTCAGGTGCACCACAGTACCTATTCTTTGCATTATTTCTCTCCCACTCACCTTCTTTCACCACCACCACCACTGCAACCATCACCAGTACCGTCACCGCTAAAACCCCGACCAACATCACTCACCTACCACCACCACCATCACCACCACCACCACCACCACCACCACCACCACCACCAGCGCCACCACTATCGCCGCCAGAGTTATGACCACGACGACGACCACCACAATCACCACCACTATCCCCACCGCCGTCGCCATGACGCAGACGACGACCGCCTCCACCTCTATCACCACCACCGCCAGCACCGCCACCGCCGCCGCCACCGCCACCACCATCGCCGCTACCGTCACAACCACGACGGTGACCCCCACGATCACCATCACTATCCCCACCGTCGCCGCCGCCACGACGATGACGACGACGACGACGACGACGACGACGACAACCACCACCACCACCACCACCACTTTCCCACCCCACCTCACCACCGCCTTCGCGAACAATACAATACCGTTTATGTTATGCACCCACGATTTTATTTTAAGTGGTATAATGGTTTTCATAAAATAAAATTAAAAAACAAAAAAAAACATGAATAAATGGCAAACCATAAATGGCAGCAGCAGCAGACAAAAGAGACAATGATCAAAACTAACAGCTTCTCTTTTAGGAGAGAAATATTCCAAAGAGAATTTGTCTGTGCAATCCTTTCTGCATCGCATTGACACCATTAACCGGTGTGCTTAACCAGTCTGGATTCGGATGTAATGCTGTTGGAAGACAATTAAATATTCATTGTAAATGGAAATCCTCATGTCGAAGTCTGTGGGTGATAAGCAAGTGGAAACACAGGAGACGTAGATTAGAATATTGCGCCAAAGCAGCGATAATAAAGCGAAAATTAATTAAGAACACTGAAAGTATATTGCAGAAAGAAGCAGTGATGAGGGATTTAGAGTATATGCACAATAGCAGACATTTGGAATTAATGAAGCTGGCAGTATACGTTGTACGCAAAACGAAGGAAAAGTCTGGGATCGAATATTGTAGGTGCATTCGATGAGTGTTTAAAACTGGATGGATAGAAAAATGAGAGGCGATGCTGGAGTAATATGTTGTAGTTGATGTTCTCTAGAGGACGCTAGGTTTGGAGAATTAACACACACACAAGCAAACACACACAAACACGCACAAGCCAACGCATACACACACGGAAGCAAACACATACGAATACAAGCAAACACATACACACACGCACACACACAAGCAAACGCATACACACACGCACACACACAAGCAAACACATACACACACGCACACACACAAAGACACGGTGACACACAATTATAC
>NC_043007.1:26906704-26909204 GCF_006345805.1 Octopus sinensis
CCTCATCTTCCTTTTCAAGTGAAACTTGAAAAGTTGATGAGGCCTTGACCAAGAGGAAAGTGTCTGACTTTAGCCCTTTCAAACGAGTCCACCACACGACTTCTTTCGCCACAGCCACAAGGCACAAGAAAACGGCCTCGCCCTCCTTGTTAAAGGAGGTCGGCGGGGCAATCTTCACTATGGATTCGGCCGATAGTCGGATCCGTCCTACACGTGACAGTAGCTGTTCGACATAAACCCATATTTCAGCAATACTCGGGCACTGGACGAGTGCGTGCAGAACGGTTTCGTCGTCCTGGCAACACCTCGGGCAGGCCCGGCTGACGGCACTTCCGTGCCGGTAGAGTTTATCTCGAACAGGCAGAGCCCCTCGGTAGCACTGCCAGGCGAGAGACTTCTGGAAATTATCCATCGGCCCCGGCCCGAAAGTCCTCCCGAACAGACCGCTCAGTTCGTCGTCTTCAACGCCTAGAGTTTCCCCGAGAACGTCGTCGCATTTTTCCTCCACTAACCCTCTATAGAACGCTAGAGTGGAGCTGTAACCGACCGCATTGCCCGCCTGGCGGAGGGCGGAGAGGGCTTGACGGCACTCGAGGTGCCAAGCGCCCTTTCTCGGTCTACGTTTGATCCAGGTCTGCAGCTCCGTCAAAGAGACGAGCTGCGGAAAATCGCGTCTGACAAAAGACGACCACACCTGTTCACCGTCTAGGAAGCGCTTGAGATGCCGCAGCCTGAGCGCATGTCTGCGCAACAGCAACCACGGCATTCCAAGGCCTCCGTTCAGCGGTCGTTGAGCAGATGGATCGCCGCCTGACCAGTGGCACCTGACCCTTCCACAAAAGTCGAAGAGCAGGCGTACCAGCTTGGCCAACCAGCGGTCGGGACAAGGGACGACGGTCAAGCGGTAATAGATGACGGATGCGATGTACGCATTCGCCACCTCCGCTCGACCTTTCAGGGACAGCTTCCTCTCGGCCCATTTCTGGGTGAGACGTGCCACCCTGCTCGTCACCTCTTCCCAGTTCTTATCCACCTGGAGGTCCGGACCGAACCAGACCCCGAGCAGTTTAACGGGTCCGTCTGTCCAGCGCCCTACGACGCTGTTGGACGGCATGGGCTTGCCTCTCCAGGTGCCCAGTTGCAAGCCCACAGACTTTTCCGCGTTAATCTTTGCCCCTGTCACCGCTTCGTACTGGTTTAGCGTCTCGCCAATCAGGCCAATGTGCCTGTGGCTCGACACCACCACGGTGACGTCGTCGGCATAAGCAGACACGCTGTTTCCCGCCTCCTAGATCGCGCGGGATGCCCCTCAAAGCCTCCAACTTGCGCAGTAATGGCTCGAGAGTCAAAATGTACAAGAGGGAGGAGAGAGGGCATCCTTGGCGGACCGAACGCGAGATGTCGAACGGTTCCGAAGGTGACCGTTCACCCGTATCACCGAGCAGATGTTGCTGTATAAAGCAGCGATCCACCCGCGGAAGACTGGACCGAAGCCGGCTGCCTTGAGGACAGCTGCCAGGTACCGATGGTCGACCCTATCGAAGGCTTTACTCTGATCCAAGTTGATCAAAGCCCCACCCGCGCCAGCGTCGTTACCCACCCTCTCTATGATGTAGCGCATGAGATGGAGGTTGTCGTGTATCGACCTGGTCGGCACGGCGCATGTCTGCGTCCCGCCGACCAGCTTGTCCACGACAAGCGCCAATCTCTTGGCTAGCACCTTGGCCAAAATCTTCAACTCTGCATTGAGCAGAGTGATGGGCCGAAAATTCCCTATAACGTCCCCCTTGTTTGGGTCCTTCTTTAGCAAAGCCACCACCCCTCGACAGACAAAAGCAGGAATTCTCCCGTTTTGCTGCCAGTTGCAGTAGACGTTTGCCAACAGGTCCGCAAACAAGTCTGGCATTGAAAAGTAAAGCTCGTAGGGCAGACCATCCAAACCCGGCGATCTACCTCTCGTGCAACTCTTCATCGCTTCCTGTACTTCCCAGGCAGATATCGGTCCTTCGCAGCACTCTGCCTCGCTGTCCGAGAGTTGCGGCAGTCCGTCCAGGTACACACCGAAGTCTGTACCGTTGGTGTCCGTTCCACCGCTCGTCCCAAACAGTTGAGCAAAGTGCCGCTGAAGCACCGTACACATCTGCTTCGGTTGGGTAACCTCGCGCCCGTTCTGGTCCACCAAAGACCGAATGGTTGCTCTCTGTTGCCTCGCTTCGCCTCCGCCACGCGGGCCCATCGAGCGGCTCTAGTCCCCTCCCCGCTTAGCGAACGTGCCTTAGCTCTGACAACGCAGCCTTCGTGTTTGGCGTCGAAGTGTTGGTCGAGGGCCAACCTTGCCGCCAACACGTCGGTCGCGATGCCAGTGTCAAGAGCCTCGTCTAGTTTCTTAACTAAATCCCGCTCTCTCTTCCTACGTTCAATAGCTAGAGTCTTACTATACCTAATCGACTCTACTCTAATTGCTCTCTTGAGGGCAAACCACCAGTTGTTGTTGATGATT
>NC_043007.1:26914204-26924204 GCF_006345805.1 Octopus sinensis
TGTATAGACAGCCCGGTGTAGCACATCCATGTTGTTATTATTGTTGTCGTTGTCGTCGCCGTTATCATCATCATCATCATCATCATCATCATCATCGTCATCATCATCATCATCATGATTAACGTATTGATATATATATTTATATTCGCTCAGTTATATCCGAAATCGAGGTCCAGTAAATCGAACGTTGACTCTGTAGACGTATACGATATCTTGTTCCATTCAATTTTCTTTTATTCTCTCAGCATTGCATGATAAAAACGATAACACAACACAATGAAATGAAAAGGGATAACCATTTAGTGCAATGACAAAAGTAAAGTGGTTAAATGTCACTGTTAATTTTAGCAGGTCCGGGTACGATGCAATGGAATCGTTTCGCAGAGCGTTGGCGATATGAGAGAAATTGTCGAAGAAATTGAAGGAAAACTAGTAATATATTGAATGAAATTCATATGGTTAATAGAAATATTAGTTTACGAGCGAATAATATTAATTAATATTTAATTAATTAATTGGCGATTGAAAAACAAAATGCTTCGAAGATAGTAATAGAAGATGAGAAAATTAAACGGTGATGGCCGAACATGTAGCATTTTCAGATTGCAGGTATAGGAGTTGGAGCAAAAGATAGTGATAGTTGTAGCGGATGTGAGGTTCAATGAGCGATCGAAGAAATATCTGAACGATTCAACTGAGGTAAAGTAATAATGATAATGATGATAATAATAATAATAATAATAATAATAATAATAATAATAATAAAAGATGGGATACAGCAAATATTCTGCTCAATACCACAGATTTGCTTGTCAGTTGTTTGACCTTAACCAGTTGAGAAGGTCCCTTAGTGGCTGATGATATGTGCATCTCTGATCACGAGCAGAAGTAGTGGGGGAGCATCATAGCCATGTGTTGAGAGGGATTCTTTGGGGTTTGAATAATTCACCTCTGGAAACATGGGTGGTTCTTTCAACATCCTTAAACAACCCTTATTCAGGGACCTTTTGAGCAGGATGGGCTACTCAACCTGAAGAAAATTCTAACTGGGCCCCACCTGCAAGGTCATGTGCTGTTTATCTTGATATGAATCACCATGTCGCGCACATATGGTTGTGATGCATGTGCCTGGTGTTACCTTTATCAGACGGGTAGTCATGATGGATATTGGGCTTCGTATATTTTACCCCAGTGTCACTTTGATGGCATGCACTGCTCTCTCCTCAATAATAATAATAATAATGATAATAATAATAATAATAATAATAGTAATAATAATAATAAATAATAATAATACTAATGGCAGCAGCAGCAGCAGCAGCAGCAGCAGCAGTAGTAGTAGTAGTAGTAGTAGTAGTAGTAGTAGTAGTAGTAGTAGTAGTAGTAGTAGTAATGATAATAATAAGACAGATCGATCCGGGTTAATCGACCAGACATAGTCATTAAAGACAGGGAATAAAATACTTGTAGGCTAGTAGATGTAAGTTCTCAGTTTGATGAAAATATATCTGTAAAGGAATTTGAAATATTAACTAAATATAAGGGCCTGGAAAATGAAATACAAAAGATGTGGCATCTTAAAGCGAGAACTGTTCCTGTTATTGTGTGTGCCCTCCGTATGACAAGAAAGGGATGTCAGAAACATCTAGATAATATCCCAGGATAATGATGTTTCAGGGAAACCCCAAAGATTGGGGTAACAAATACTTCCCACATTCTTAGACAAGTCCTATCAATTTAGTGCTTATGTTGTATATCACGAAGATATTCTATGACTGCCACTGCCACTTCCCCTCCCCAAGCTTTCCGTCATACTGAATCATCTCTTATCGTTCACTCGCCCTAGGACGCTGGGTGCGTCTCGGCGAGTGATTGTAAGAATAAAATATGAATATGTATGTATGGAGAGTTCACGAATAAAACAGAAGATGAAGACAGGTGGTGTACAAAACAAACAGGTGTATTAGTATAACGCTCAGGAATAGACAAAAAGTCTTTTACGTTTCGAGCCTACGCTCTTCTACAGAAAGGTCAAGAAAAACAAGGAGAAAGGGACAAGAAAAACAAGAAAAACAAGGAGAAAAACAATGAGAGAGAAAATATATATGTATGTATACATGTATATATACATATATATGTATACATATGTATATATACATATATAAAATATATATGTATTATGTATGTATGTATCTATGTATCTGTCTACATAGAATAACATTTATAGTATTACTGATTCAAATTTGCACTTTCATTGTATCAGTCTCGCTGATATGTTAACAATTGTTTCTATGTCTAACCGATGCCGATGTCAACTGTGCCAACGCGTATTTCAAAATCTGTCCGAAGCTCAATGGTTAAAATAAAGTGCATAAGGTATTTCAAGGAGAAATTCAATCAGTTGAAAACAGTTCTGATATGTAAGATACATTCGCTGTTTAATAATGTTGATACTGGAGAAATATGGAAATAAGTTGTGATATGTATCATCGTAAACTTGTCAAAATATAGTGTGAAAATTCATATTGAAACACGACATACATACTTACATACATGCACAAATACATATCTACACGCATATCTCTCCATCCATCCATCCATCCATCCATCCAGCTATCTGTCTGTCTGTCTGTCTGTCTGTCTGTCTGTCTGTCTGTCAGTCTGTCTGTCTGTCTGTCTATCTATCTATCTATCTATCTATCTATCTATCTATCAATCTATCTATCTATCTATCTATCTATCTATCTATCTGTCTATCTGTCTATCTATCTATCTGTCTATCTATCTATCTATCTCTACTCTCACAATGGACGGACGCTAGTCATATCGGCTCCACGTAAGTTGGCCACTTTTACATGTTTAAAACTCCTTGTTGTCAAATATTTTGTTTTAATCGTTGTGCAAGTTCATTCACTAAAAAACCTGAGAATTATTCACGTAGAATTCCGCCCCTGTATGGCGAAATACAAAAAAAACTTTCAAAACTTTCGTGGGTTTTTTAGCCATTTTTCATTTTGAAAATGGCAACTAGAAACCACGTGGCTAGCCCGCCAGTCATGCAAACGGTAGCAAAACACTATTGCTACCACTAGCTGCTAAACATCGCAGCGTGAACACCGCTGTCACCACCATCACCACCACCAACAACAACACAAAACAAATCTAACGTCGCATTCACCATCGCCGCGACCAAAGACATTAACTTAGATTTCCCCTCACTCCCCACACCACTTGTTGATGATAAAGGGACAGAGAAAGGGATTTCAAAAATGAATACAAACGAAAACATGAATGCCAGCACCACCACCATCACCACCAACAACAACAACGAAATTGGCACAAAGCCGCCTACCAAAGACAACACCGCCAACACCAACACCACTACTACGACGTCAAATGCTACATCCAAGCCTTCTGCTGCTAATACCGCCAACACCAACACCACTACCATGACTTCAATTAACACTGCCACAATTAACACTTCTACTGCCAAATTCAAAACGAAGTTTTGCGGACGTAACAAAACAAAAAGAACAATTGTAACATTCACCACACAAGAGATAAACCGCACAAAGGCACTCTTCTCCAAAGAAGGAGACAAATTGCACCTTCATATTCCACAACACATCGTGGAAAACACACACAAAAAAAAAAAACAATATTATAAGTAATAAACAAAAAACAAGAAGAACAGAAAATGCACCGCAGGAAAAAATCGATAAATGCCTTCGTCCTGTATGGGACTCCAAGGAATATATCAGTTGGGGAAACAAATTTGGTACAGTCCAAGTACGTTTCCCAACGAAAGTTTAGCAAAACGTTTTTCCACATTGGAGCTACATTCGGACGACTTGGTAATGATACCAGTCTATTTAAACAAAGGGTCACGAAAGTCCAAATAAAAAACATACCATTTGATGTCGAAACACAATGGTGGTCTCTGCCATCTGTTGAAATGTCAGAGACAAACATCCTGGAAATCGCGGTTCTAGGAGAGAAAGACTATGTGGGCAAATCAATCGAATTCCTGCTTCAATTGGATGAAGCAGCAAGAGAGAAGATACCCACCGCTATAGAACTGCCAGGAGGCTACAAACTCTATATAGTGGTAGAGGGCAGGCGACCACGCTGCTATTTGTGTGGAAGCGAAACACACTTGAAAAAGACGTGCCCAACCACTGCACACCAAGAGCAACAACAACAACCACTACCACAACCAAAGCACTCCGGAAAAAAAGCTCTACTACCCACACCATCAACACAGAAGACGACAAGAGAAGCACACCAAGCTAATCCGTCATCAACCAAAAACCACTCGACACCTGAAAAATACCAACACACCATCAACAGCAAAACCCAAAGGAACAGAAAAAACAAAGAAAACACACACAACTGATCCCCCATCCCTTATACCGCACTCAACACACACAAACACTCAACAACCAACAACAACGAAAACAACAACACAACCACTTACACAGACATACATAGAAGCCCACAACATACCCCTACCCCCTTCTGATTCCTCAGAAATTTCGTCGGAAGACGAAACCAGTGAGGAATGGCAATAGCTACAAAAAGAAGGAAAATAAAGAGCAGAAACACAACCAAACCAAATGCAAACACGAACAAAGCAGGGGGAAATACATCTCCCGAAGACATTTCAAAACCCAACGCAAACAACAGCCACACCAACACCACAAAAACATATACAGCAAACATGCTCACAGCCATAGACACCAAAACACAAATTTGATGGAATACATCCAATCAAAAACAAACATAACAGAAGATGACATAAAAACAAACAATCACCCATACACAACACCACCAGACCACATCAAAATATTACACATCTCCAAAAGTCTGCACCACACACACTCAAAGGCATTTTCCCCAGTGCGGTTGGTAAATGCCAAAAATATCTCACAAAAAACTGTACTGGGATCTTCTCGAGGACAAACCAACGGAGGAGAAAGCAAAAACTTTCGAGCAGTAAGTAACCCTCTGTATTCTAATTCATTAGAACTATGATCAAGATTGGTTGTGTAAATGCGCGTGGCTTGGGGTCCCCTTGGAAACAAGGGTACCTCTTAAATGACATAAAGTCACATAAGTTAGAAATCATAGCCATAAGCGAGACCAGACTCCACAATCCGCGGGCCCTAAAGACCATGTTTGGCGGACAGTTCAACATTTATTTTTCCCCCTGTCTGCCGAGAATGGGCGGTAGTGGCACCGCGGTACTTTTTCACAAGAGTCTGGATCTCAATGTAAGGACAATATTCGTAGACCCGGAGGGTAGACTGGTCGTCCTGGATGTCGACGGCAGCAATGGGTGCGCTTTTCGGCTCGTATCAGTTTACGCACCGCCCTTAACAGGTCGGGCGGATTTCTTTCAACGTCTAGAAGTTTTCTTGGGAACGTCTCGTCCTTTACTCTTAGTGGGGGATTGGAATGCTACCTTGGACACGCATGTAGACTACGTGGGTAGAGATAGGAATAGACGGGGATGCAAATGCCTCAGAGACCTGCTCAGACGCTTTCAACTGTCTGACAGGTTCCGACTAGACCACCCGAATGCGCCAACGTGGACATGGAGCAACCGCATCGGGTCGTCGAGATCGTATCTAGATAGGATACTGTGTAGGACAGTAGATAGAGATAGCATAGGATGTCCACAATTCCACATAGTCAGCTACACGGATCACAAACTTGTGACATGTACGCTAGACTTAGGTAAGACACTTAGGCAGGGTCCCGGATACTGGAAACTAAACGCGTCTTTCCCATCGAGACAAGTTTTCAGAGACCGGATTAGCACACTAGTAAAGAGGGCTTTGACGGGAGCCATCATCAACAACAAATGGTGGTTTGCCCTCAAGAGAGCAGTAAAAGCAGAAGCGATTAGGTACAGCAAAGCACTAGCCATAGATAGAAATAGAGTAGAGGGTGAGCTAGTTAAGAAGCTAGAAGAGGCAATTAGAAGCGGCATCGCATCCGACGTTTTGGCGGCGAGGTTGGCCCTCGACCAACACTTCAACGCCAAACACGAAGGATGTGCTGTCAGAGCTAGGATGCGTGCTCTAAGGAACGAAGGTGTTGGAGCCGCGAGAGAGGCCCGGGTGGCAGAGGCGCAACAGGGCAACAAAGCCACCATTCGGTCACTGGTAGATGAACAGGGGCGCGAATTGCTCGAGCCAAGTAAAATGTGTGAGGCCTTTCAGCAGCATTTTGCCCGACTGTTCGGAACGAGTGGAGGGCAAGAACGTAGGGTGGACTTCAGTGCCTACCTACATAGCCTACCACGACTCTCGACAAGAAAGGCAGGGTGCTGCGAAGGTGCCATCACGGCGGCGGAAGTGCGGGAAGCGATGGCAGAATGCTCGAGGGACAAATCACCGGGTTTGGATGGTCTACCCTACGAGCTTTACAATTGTATGCCAGACTTGTTTGGAGATCTCTTGGCGGCGGTGTACTGCAACTGGCAGCAAAACGGGAGCATTCCTGGTTTTGTGAGCCGAGGAGCCGTAACACTGCTGAAGAAAGATCTAAACAAGGGAAATGTAATAGATAACTTTAGGCCCATCACTCTGCTTAATGCAGACTTGAAAATTTTGGCCAAGGTGCTAGCCAAGAGGTTGGCGCTTGTCATCGAGAAACTGGTCGACAAGGCGCAAACATGCGCCGTGCCAGGCCGGACCATCCATGACAACCTCCATCTGATGCGCTACATCATAGACAGGGTAGTTAACGAACCTGGCATGGGTGGGGCCCTGATCAACTTGGATCAATCGAAAGCCTTTGATAGGGTAGACCATCGATACTTGGAGGCAGTCCTGAGAGCGGCTGGTTTCGGTCCCGTCTTCCGCGGCTGGATAGCTGCCTTGTACAGAGGCATCCGTTCGGTAATTCGCGTAAATGGACATCTATCGAGACCTTTCGACATTGCACGTTCGGTCCGTCAGGGATGCCCCCTCTCGGCGCTTCTATACGTATTGACTCTTGAGCCACTACTGCGGAAGCTGGCGACTCTAAGGGGCATCCCGCGAGAATTGGGATGCGGGACGAGCGTGTCTGCATACGCGGACGACGTCACCGTCATAGTGTCTAGCCACGAGCACATCGAGCTGGTCGGCGGCGAGACACTGAAAAACTACGAAGCGGTGACAGGAGCGAAAATCAACCGGGAAAAGTCAGTGGGCTTGCGACTAGGCACCTGGAGAAGCAAGCCCATGCCGTCCACCAGCGCCTCCGTCGTGGGACGCTGGACCGACGGCCCGGTTGAGTTGCTCGGGGTCTGGTTTGGTCCGGACCTCCAAGTGGAGAAGAACTGGAACGAGATAACGAGTAGGGTGGTCACTCTCGCCCGGCAATGGGCCGAGAGGAAACTGTCCCTAAAAGGTCGAGCGGAGGTGGCGAACACGTACATCGCGTCCGTCATCTACTACCGCCTGACCGTCGTACCTTGTCCCGACCCTACCATCACCAAACTACAACGCATCCTCTTTCGCTTCTTGTGGAAAGGATGCGTCCCGATGGTCAGGCGATCCATTTGCTGTCAACACCCGTTAAAAGGAGGGCTGGGCATGCCGTGGTTGATGATGCGCAGACACGCGCTGAGACTGCGACATCTCTGGCTCTATGTAGACGACGGTGAACAGGTGTGGTCGCCGTTTGTGAGGCACGCTTTCCCGCAGCTCGTCTCCATGACCGAACTGCAGTCGTGGATCAAAAAGAGGCCGAGGAAGGGCGAATGGCACCGCGAGTGTCGCGTTGCTCTCAAGCAACTCTGCCGTCCTGGGTCGACCTTAAGTGACTTCAACACAACCAAAGCATTCTATAGGGGTTTAGTGGAGGGGAGGTACGACGACGAGCTCGGGGCGAACCTGGACGTCGACGAGGAGTACCTGACCCGCCTGTTCGGGACGACTTTCGGGCCAGGGCCCATGGACAACTTCCAGAGATCCCTGGCCTGGCAGTGCTACCGAGAAGCGCTACCCGTTCGGGATAAGCTCTACAGACACGGCTCGAGAAACACGGGGCCGACCTGCCCGAGATGCGGTCAGAGCGACGAAACCGTTCTGCACGCACTCGTTCAGTGTCCAACAATTTCCGACCTGTGGGCTTATGTCGAACAACTGCTGTCACGTGTGGGACGAGTCGGTTTATCAGCTGAGTCTATCGTCAATATTGTCACGCCTCCTTCCTTCAAACGGGAAGGAAGAGCTATTTTCATCATCCTTGTGGCTATGGCGAAAGAATGTATCTGGTGGACGCGTCTGAAAGGATTGGAGACAAACACTTTCCTCTCTGGTCAATCTCTCATCAACTTCTTCAAGTACCACTTGAAAAGGAAAGTGAGAGTAGAGAGGCAAGTTTTGTCTAGCGAATGTTTTAAAAAAAGATGGGTGAATGTAGCAAGAATGGCACGTATGAATGACGAAGCCACCTTGAGCATAGTCCTATGAACCAGAAATCGAAAACAGAGAGTTGCTTATTTGCAAAAAAAAAAAAAAAAAAAAGAAATATAAAATGTGACTTCATTGACCGAGGTTACCGTGGTCTTTTCCGCAGGCTTTTCTTTCCACGGGTAAACCTCACCTGTCCTCCCCTTTACACTTCATATTGACATTTCTGTGATAACGATCCCTATTGATCAATTTTTTTTCCTCTCCCCCCCCTTTTTTTTTTTTTTTTAACCCCCCTTATTTTTGTCCTCTTTCTCTCCTTTTACGATCCCTTTTGATCGAACCTCCCCCTTCCTTCCTTTTTTTTTTTTTTTTTTTTTAATACCTTCAAAAGAAAAGCTCTACCTTGTAATTTGTTCTATCTGTGTGCAGCCCTGTGTGGCTAATAAAGAAACATATCTATCTATCTATCTATCTATCTACCTATCTTTCTATCTGTTTGTCTGTCTGTCTAACAATTTATATATATGTATATGAATACAATTATAAAAGCAGCTGTATATCACATGTTTAGAATGGGCTACAATTGTCTGCATCGCATTGTATTCTGTTTCACAATACATTATACATAAATGAATGTGTGTATTACATTAAGCAAAGTACAAAAGAATTTTATAAATTATAGGTGAAAACTCGATGACATTTGTATTGGCCTCTTGAATAAATACTTCAAAGCTTTACCAATGCATAAGTACATACATGCATACACACACACACACAAACACACACATACTCACACACCTACAAACGCAAACAACCACACCCATATATACGTATATATACATATATGTATATGTCTATATAAATATGCATTTGTTCGCTTTATTTTCTTACGCCTTTCAGCCCAAAGGTTGCGGTCATCCTGGGGTCATCCTGCGGTCATCCTATTTGTCTAGCGAATTCTCCTACAACGCATTGATCGACCTACGTCTATAACCGAAGACGTGGAGGCGCAATGGCCCAGTGGTTAGGGCAGCGGACTCGCGGTCATAGGATCGCGGTTTCGATTCCCAGACCGGGCGTTGTGAGTGTTTATTGAGCGAAAACACCTAAAGCTCCACGAGGCTCCGGCAGGGGATGGTGGTGATCCCTGCTGTACTCTTTCACCACAACTTTCTCTCACTCTTACTTCTTGTTTCTGTTGTACCTGTATTTTAAAGGGCCGGCCTTGTCACTCTCTGTGTCACGCTGAATATCCCCGTGAACTATGTTAAGGGTACTCGTGTCTGTGGAGTGCTCAGTCACTTACACGTTAATTTCACGAGCAGGCTGTTCCCTTGATTCGGATCAACCGGAACCCTCATCGTCGTAACCGACGGAGTGCTTCCACATAACCGAAGACACCTGGCCAAGTTACTACGCACTGGGAATGCTGTTGTGAAAATACCGAACAGAGTTCCAGCAAATCTGGTAGTCTCTTTGAATGTGATATATTTCCTGATTAAACCGTAAATTGCCATAGTTATCATTTGAAAATTCCATCAACAAAGATTCCCTTCCGCCTACACAAAACTCAGCACACGTATGTA
>NC_043007.1:26934204-26956704 GCF_006345805.1 Octopus sinensis
GAGACCGATAGAATAAGTACTAGGCTTACGAAGAATAAGTCCTGGGGTCGATTTGTTCGACTAAAAGGCGGTGCTCCAGTATGGCCACAGTCAAATGACTGAAACAATTAAAACGAGCAAAAAGAGTGTATAGATATATAGACAGATAGTGAGAGCGTGATTTAAAGAAAGATAAAGAAAAGAGAGAGAGTGAGAGGGGAGAGGGAGAGAGAGAGAGAGAAGGGAGATGTAGAATAGAAAAAGAGATTCAGGTTGATACAGAGATATAAAAATTAAGACGAGAAGATATATAGATAAAGAGATATAGAGTTATGCTATAAAATTTGGACGGAGGCGGGGGTGGGGGGCAATAAAGCAGAGAGAATACGTGGAAGGAATGGGAGAGTTACTGATGGAAAACAAGGGAGACAATAAGGAAGAAATGGGTGGAAGTAATGGCAGACAATTATACATGCGTATGTGGAATTTGGAGATATACATTTATATATATGCAGTAAGCCCTCGACTATCGCGGGCGTTATGTTCCGAAAACACCGCGATAGATGAAAATCTGCGAAGGAGATTTTCATCTAATATTTTATTATTATTGTTTTTATGAGTTGTATATATTTATTTTTATTTTATTATAAATGCAAAACAACACCACGGAGGTGTTTAAATAATAAACCGCGATAGGTGAAGCGCGATGTGGCGGAGGACTACAGTATATTATAGGATCCAGCAAAAGATGTTTCTTTTTTATGACAGCCATCAACGCTGTCATATCTCATACCGTTCTAAAGAAACTCCCTGACGTAACAGATATAACCATGTTTAGAATAAATAAATATGAATTTGAATAATTTGTATGTATTTCGTTGATCATCTAATGTGTTTATTGTCATGTGACCAGCTGAGCGCGAAAGTGTCCCTTGGTGGTCACTCTTACACGAAGGCCCAAATTTGGTTTCAGAATACAGCCAGTCTATACTCTTTACATTTCAGGACCGTATCTTTGCTGTGGTGGTTCCTTGAATGGTTTTAGTTGAACAAATCGAACTCAGTGCTAATATTTTAAGTTTGGCTCTTATTCTATCGGTTTCTTTTGCCGAACCGCTAATTTATGGCAACCGAAGGAAACCAAAAATGGTTGTTGTCTGATGCGAAGGACAAACAGACGAAAAATATATCACAGAGACATCCTTTGTATGTGTGTGTCCATACATACGTACATAAATGTGTGTGTGTGTGTGTGTGTGTGTGTGTGTCCTCACAGTTTGTAGCAAATTCACTTAGACGGCATTGGTCAGCCCGGTTCTGTATTAGAAGACATTTGAGCAAGCTGCCGTGCCGTGGGATTGAACGTGAAACAGAGTGGTTTCAAAGCGAATTTTTAACAACACATTTTTATATTTTGATACAGTATTCATAATAAATAGTAGCTCACTTGGGGGTGGGGTTATTGTAGATCTATTGAGATTTAGCTTTGTTTTTACAACATTGATTTTTGCTTCTATCTCACAAAACACTTCGGCGAATATATTTAGTGGCCGCAGGTAAAATTCTTAGGAAAACATCGCAGAAAAGAAAGACTGATTTTACGGTCAACTCCTAGCGGAAGGAGATATAAATTTAAACCCCAAGCGGGTTTTTATTGGATAATATTTACAACCTCGATTAGACTCACTCGTGGAGCCAGAGGATACTTCTGCTGACGGTTGATTCTGGTAGGATATTTTGGGAAGCCGGACAGTTGGATTCGTCTTCCGTAAGACTTACGGGGATAGCGGACTCTGTTGCAGAATCGATGAAGGCAATTTTATTTCCATATAATAGTTTATAATATGTTCACATATTAAGTCGAAAATTATAGTCACAAACGCTACACATTTTAAAATAATCTCATAATAAATCTGCTTGTTACTCCGTTACTTAGCCCGTCCGTGATGCTTCACCGTGATTAGTTGAAGGTGGAGAGTGGGGAGTGGAGGGGAGTGACGGGAGATGTAGATGTAGGGGTAAGGAGAGGGGATAGGGGCGTGGGAAGTGTTGGTGAGTGAAACGTAATTTCTTTTTAACTAAAAATTTTTCTTCCGTTTCTTAGCCCGTTTGTAACGCTTTCACGTGATTAGTTGAAGGGAAAGGCGAAGAGGGAAAGAAAAAAGAGAGAGAAAGAGGGAGAGTGCTGTGTACTAAGTATATAAAATTGTGCATAATGTATATAAAGTGTATATATATATAAAGTGCATTAAGTAATCATCGTATTCCAATTTCTTTCACTTTTCACTGATTAGCAGACGAGTAATTATTTTTAGACATAGCCACAACACAGGCTACACTGTCAGGGTTTTTGGATAAATTTTTCAAAAATGACCCAATAAGTTTATCATTAAATACATCATATATTCACGGGTCTTGCTAGTATAATATAGATATATTCTATGACAGTCGTTGTCATGGCGGAAAATTGAAGGCCTCCATACGATATCTATCAACACTGTACAACAGAATATTTTCATAGTCCGTGTGGAAATTAGTAGACATAGATATGTAAAGAAACAAATTTCGTATTATATATCATGAGACGCTTGCAGCAAGAACGAAAATCGTAGATCTCGTTTAGTGTATAACCATTATTATTTACTAAACATACAGAAAACGACCGGTGAGGAGAACGAAAATTATACGTCAAGACATAAGACGTCTTAATACTATAAGCCATAATTAGGTTGTAGGACAAGTGGAACATTGCAGGTCTTAAAGATTTCAGTGAAATTATAACCGCCATTTTCGAGTTTTAAAATATCACCTTCGTAAATCAGGTGATGTCTTTGCGTGGGAAGTGCGGTCATGGAAAAACGTTTCTGTATTTATGAGTTCAATGACTGAAAGATGAATATGAGATCTTTTACGCTGGTAGACTAGTGTCTCCGCTGCACGCAACATTAAAAATATATGTTGATAATAACTATTACTATCAACGTGGATAAATACATACACATACATAGATACATCCATACACATACACACACATATATAACATAGATACATCCACACATACTCACACACACAGATATATATCTATATGTGTACAAATATATATGCATATATATATACGCAAGTACTATACATATATGTATGTGTAATATATACGTATATATACATACATATATATATATATATATATATATATATATATATATATATATATACAAGCATATGCAAACACATATACACATACGTGCACATATATTCGCACACAAATACATAGATACCTACACAGTCATGTATATATATATATGCATAACTATACACATATAATAGCTATCGCCATACTAATATGGCATTCTTATAAAAATAAGAAAAAAGCTGTCCGCTTATTAGCTCCATGAGGCCATCGCCTTAAGTTAGCTATTTGATACACAAACTGTATCCATATAACCTTCGAATGCCATATTAGTATGGCGATAGCTATTATTTTCCGGGAACGCTGCCGCTGTTCTCTTTTAGAGAGACTTAGTTATTTTAATATTTCTATTATTGAAAACAAGTGGATGTATTCCACCGAAACTAGGTAAATAAAACCATCGAACAGAGATTGTCGGAAGCGACACCTACTGGCTGGCTACGCTGCATTGAAAAGGGGCAATACTCCGAAACGCGTCTGTAGCTGCCGGTCAAGTAGTGTGGAGCGACTGACCACCCTTGTTCGAAGGTTATATGGATACAGTTTGTGTATCAAATAGCTAACTTAAGGCGATGGCCTCATGGAGCTAATAAGCGGACAGCTTTTTTCTTATTTTTATAAGAATGCCATATTAGTATGGCGATAGCTATTATTTTCCGGGAACGCTGCCGCTGTTCTCTTTTAGAGAGACTTAGTTATTTTAATATTTCTATTATTGAAAACAAGTGGATGTATTCCACCGAAACTAGGTAAATAAAACCATCGAACAGAGATTGTCGGAAGCGACACCTACTGGCTGGCTACGCTGCATTGAAAAGGGGCAATACTCCGAAACGCGTCTGTAGCTGCCGGTCAAGTAGTGTGGAGCGACTGACCTCCCTTGTTCGAAGGTTATATGGATACAGTTTGTGTATCAAATAGCTAACTTAAGGCGATGGCCTCATGGAGCTAATAAGCGGACAGCTTTTTTCTTATTTTTATAAGAATGCCATATTAGTATGGCGATAGCTATTATTTTCCGGGAACGCTGCCGCTGTTCTCTTTTAGAGAGACTTAGTTATTTTAATATTTCTATTATACACATATATATATTTATATATATAAGCAAATACTGTTATATCTACATGTGTATATACACGTATATATACACATATACACATACGCAAACACACGCACACATACACTGATGCATGCATACATGCACAGAAAACTAGTAAACGTATACAAATAAGACAACAGAAATCTTAAGAGAAAGTAAATCCTGAGACTGCAAACCTGATATAAAATCTTAAAGGTACTTCTTAAGAATTGGCAAAAGAAACGCGAAAACTGAATAGTTGTATCAACGTCTCCTTACACACACAAAGCACAAAAATACACACAACAACGAGAGGCATACTTATATACACACACGTATATACATGCATACTTACTCACTTATATACATAGTACGTACGTATTTTTACACATTGGGACACGCCCACCCGTAACAATATATTTTACATTCTGCTAGGAAGAAATAATTAGGTGATATTATGCCAATAGGCCAAGATAAACTCTGTTGTATTCTCGGTCGTATTTGTAAATCTACGTCGAAGCGATTCGTCCCATGTGATAAAGAACAATATAACACATGGTATTTTCTTTCCGGAATCGTGATTCTATTTTTGGCCATGTTACAAATCTACAGACATTTATCCCCAGTCTTCCGTTGTTGGTTCATGTTAATGTCAGCGCAGAACGGAGGGAGGGGGCTTCGTGGGTGGTTTCTTCTGGTATGTATGTATGTATGTATGTATGTATGTATGTATGTATGTATCTATGTTTGATGACTGAGTGTATGTTGATGGATATATGCGATTACACATACACAATATATATATATATTATATATATATATATATATATATAAGTTAAAAACTTATACACGCTCACATACGCACGTATATATGTATTTCTCTCTCTTCTCTCTCTCTCTCTCTGTCTCGCTTCTCTCTATATATGTATGCATGTATAAAATATATATATATATATATATATATTATATATATATATATATATATATATATAGATATATATATATTATACAAATGTGGGTGTGTGTATTCATAGTAAATAGTGGACATTAGTGCACAAAAATGTTTCTATTGCCTATTTTATGCATGCTAGCCACTTGTAGAATATTTCTCAAATTTTTCTACCTTATTATATATATATGTGTGGTGTGGTGTGTGTTATATGTATATATATATATGTATGTATATATATGTATATATATATATGATGTATATACATATGTATATAGATATGTATACATATATATGTATATATATGTGTGAGTATATATATGTGTGTATATGTATATGTATATATATATATATATATACATATATCTATCTGTCTATCTATTTATCTCTCCCACTCTGTGTGTCTCTTTCTCTCTCTGTCTCTGTTATATATATATATATATATATCATGTGCAAACGATATTGCATGTGTGGTGTAAAATAATGACGTGTGTAACAAGGAAGGTAGGAGGGAAAAAAAATAGCAACGGAACCGATGATTGCGGTGATGTTGGCGATGACGGTGATGATGGCGCTGGTGTTATGGTCGGTGGTGGAGGTAGCGTTGGTGATGATGGTGGTGGTGGTAGCGGTGGTGGTAGCGGTGGTGGTGGTAGGTTGGAATGGTAAAGAAACGAATCGCATGATTTGAAAGAATTTGTCTGCAGGAAGATTGAGGAATGATAATATCTCGAAAATGATCGTTAAAACACGGTAATGTGGTAACGGAAGGACAAACTGCTCATACGCATACCTCAAACACACCCATAACTGCGCACGCAACTAACAAGCGCAGAAATATATATATATATATATATATATAATATATATATATATTATATATATATATATATGAATGAGTGTATTTTTGTGTGTGTTTGAGCGACTTTGTGCATGTCTGAATGTATTCCGGTAGCTTAGATCTATTTTTTGGCGATGCATCAGCTATTTATTCCCAAACGACAATCGGTTAATATTCTAATACAATGAGAAGATTGTGTTATTGTTGATTGAAGAAATATATATATATATATATATTATATATATATATATATATATATATATGCTATATATATTTATTATATAGTATATATATGCATATGTATATATGCATATATATATATATATAATATATATATATATATTATATATATGCATATATATATATGCATATATGTATATAATATATATATATACATATATATATATCTTATATGTGTGTGTGTGTGTGTATGCATATATGTATATAGGTATATGAATGCATCATAATTGTGCAGATTAGTATATGCATGTATATTTATATATATATGTGTATATATATGCACGTAGATTGGAAAGATAAACAGAATGCGATAAATAGAAACAACTGCGTTAAATTGTATATACATGAGCATTGTTGATGTATATATATATAAGCCTATATATATGAAATTCGTTTTTCTTTCTTTATATTTGCATACTTTTACATGCATTATGTAATAATACAGACTTCTATATACCCATACAGTTATGCATATAAAAACAACTAACAACTATATACATACATATATAATATATGCATACATATATATGTAGACATATGTATAATAGGTATGTATATATATATATCTTTATATATATAATATATATAATATATATATATATATATATATATATATATATATATATATATATATATATATGTATATATATATAATATATATATATATATATATAATATATATATTATATATTTATTAATATATATATATCTTATATATATATATATGCATATATATGCTTTTATATATATAATATTGCCTATATATGCACGCGCATTTGTATATCTATAAACAAATATGCATTACCTTCCATGAAATACCATCAAAATTTAAATAAGAAACTAAGTACGCTGTGAATGCATGCAAAAAACAAACAACAGTTAGAATATATTCGTTTTTTTTTTCTCCTTTTGTAGCAGTTGGGTACATGATTTCCAGAGAATAAAAAAAACATATTAAATATACAGAGGATAAACACAAAAAAGAATGTATTTTAACAGATAAAAAAAGAGGAAAAATCCGAGTTACATAACGTATTTACAGTAACAGCCATTTTTCAATATCATCTCTGTCTGTTTTGTAAAGGTGGTAGTAGTGTTGTTGTTGGTTGGTGGTGGTGGTTGTGGCGGTGTTATTGGTGTCGGTAATGGTGTAGGTGGTGTTGTTGGTAGTCGTGGTGGTGCAGAGAAATTAAATATGTCGGACATATTGTACGCATCTATTCTAGCATTGCTTAAAATCGATATGCTATACATAGATGCAAACAATAATACGTTCAGATGAACACACACATACACACATATACACTCATATACATACATATCTATATATATATGTGTGCGTGTGTGTGTGTGTGCGTGTGTGCGTGTGTGTATAATTGTGTATATATATATATGTGTCTGTGGGTGTGTGGGTGTGTATGCTTGTGTATGAGTGTATGTTTATATGTGTATATATTTGTATTTATATATATTTGTATATGTGTGTGGGGGATGGGTGGGTGTTTGTGTGTGTGTATATATATGTGTAAGTATATATATATATATGTGTGTGTATTAATTTATAGGTTTGTGTGTGTGGCTATATATATGTATATATGCATGTATGTATATATATTCTTGTGTGTGTGTGTATGTCTATATGTATGTATTTATATATTTGTATATGTGTGGGGGGATGGGGGGTGTTTGTGTGTATGTATGTATGTATATATGTATGTATAGATATATATAAATATGTGTATATATATATGTCTGAATTTATGTTGGTGTGTGGGGGTATATATATGTATATATGTATATATATGCTTGTGTATATATATGCTTTTGTGTGTTTATGTCTATATGTATATTTATATATGAGTGTGTGTGTGAGTGTATGTGTTTGCGTGTGGTGTGAGTGTGTGTGTGTGTGTGTTTATGTATATAAGTACTGAACTTTGCAGAGTACTGCTGAATCTATGTGCAGAAAAACGGAGCCGTACGTACAGGAACGAGCTTGAGATACTTAAAAAAAGAACCAAAAATCATTCGACTAAATGGTCACTGTAGCATGTGAAGCTGGTCACGAGAGGAAAGAATTCAGTTCAGAAAAAAAGACTATACTCTACATCTTGTACTGATACTTGCCTATTTACCTTACAAATTCATATATATATATATATTATATATATATATATATATATATTATATATATATATATGTACAGAGAGAGAGAAAGAGACGAGAGAGAGAGAGAGAGAGAGAGAGAGAGAGAGAAAGAGACGGAGAGAGAGAGAGAGAGAGTGAAAGACGGAGAGAGAGAGAGATTGAAAGAGAGACAGATAATGATAGGTAAATAGTTACAAAAAACATCTTGATGGTGTATTAGATGCAACTGATAGAAATACGTAAACAATACACGAGTTAACCACGCGGTGTTAAACAGAATATGAAAAGAAAGCGAAACAATATGAAACCATATCAAGTGCGCTCAGTACAAAACGACTCGGTTAATGAAAACAAATACATGTTGTAATGATTTCGGTTATATGTATTTTCTTTTTATCAAAACGGATGTCTGACAAGTGAAAGGAGATAAAAAAAAAAACCATTTTGCAACAATGCCACATGTTTGATATCAATCTTCAAAGCAGAATTCCTGTAGATTATTATAGATGTATACACTTTTACTTGTTTCAGTCATTTGACTGCGGCCATTCTGGAGCACAGCTTTTAGTCGAGGAAATCGATTCCAAGACTTTTTCTTTGTTACGCTAGTACTTATTCTATCGATTTATTTTGCCGAACCGCTAAGTTACGGTCACGTAACAACACCGGCATCGGTTGTCAAGCGATGCTAAACGACAAACACAGACACATAAACACACGCGCACACACACACACTCAGACACACACACATATATGTATATACATATATACGACGGTCTTCTATCATCTACCAAATCTACTCATAAGGCTTTCGTCGGTCCGAAACCATAGTAGAAGAAACTTGCACAAGGTGCCACGCAGTAGGGATGAACACGAAACCATGTGGTTGGTAAGCAATCTACTTACGACACAGCCACTCCTGAGACGTATATATATATATATATATATATATATATATATATATTATATATATATATATATATATTTATAATATATTATATATATACCATGTATATATAAGCATATATACATGCATATATGGGTACAGGACGTCAAAGAAACGTGACCAAAATGAATAACGAGAACATGAAAAACACAACAAACGCATGGAAAACGAACTTTTGCGGACAACGAAAGAAACAAATACAGAAACGAGACAGGCAAAAGCAGGTCTTCTCTCTTGTAAATCCAGAGGAAAAAATAACGATAGCCGCTGGTCACGTGTGAGCAACGAGTGAGTCAAGGACGAAGAGTGAAGGAGAGAGAGATATATGTAGGTATGTACATATATGTATGCATATATGCGTACATATATATATTTATATTTATTTATATTTATTTATACGTATTGTACTTATGGTTATCATATTACTCATTGATGTTCTGTATTATTGTGTTTGACCTTGATGTTCATATGTAGTTGGTTAATAAATTATGTGAATGGGTATTATCTGGTAGTTGATTATTGATTAAGGTGTATTCCTCCATTTTCTTATTTTGTATTATATATATATATAAATACACGACAGGCTTCTTTCAGTTTCCGTTTAGCAAATCCACTCACAAGGTTTTGATCGGCCCGATACTATAGTAACGACTTGCCCAAGGTGCCACGCATTGGGACTGAACCCAGAACCATGTGGTTTGTAAGCAAGCTACTTACCACACATCCACTCGCAGCTGTATATATATATATATATATATATATTTATATATATGTGTGTGTGTGTGTGTGTGTGTGTATATATATATATATGTGTGTGTGTATGTGTATATATATATATATGTACATACATATATTCATATATATATATATCTATACATATATATGTTGTGTGTGAAAAAATATATATATACAAACCATACATATTTATAAATTTATTACGTATTCATTACAATATATAGTGTAATGAATTATACATACATACATATACATACATATATATATATATATATATATATATATATATATTATATATTTATAATATATATATATATATCTATGTATGTATGTATGTAATATATATCACACAGCAGCTCTCTTTATTTCCAAAGATAGAAACAACTTTATGAAGACATTACAATAATATCTAAGAACATGGTGGGAAACTGAGAATTATCTTCTTCTCTGTAGGGAAAATACATTCAGCTAAAATCTCGGTTGCCTTCTACGTATTTCACGATCGCATCATGCACGGTGTGAACTCTGTATTGATGAATGAAATCAAAGACTTCAGATTTATCTAAGAACACACCGAAATAGACTGTATGGCGTCTCCGCTTTTGTTGTCGTCGTTTGTGATATAAATACGGTGGATATGTATGCAACTGTGTAAAAGAAATGAGAATATTTATAAATCTTTATTAGAATGATTCGAATGTAGGAATATGTATCTATGTGTGTAATCTCAGCGCTTGTTTTCAAGTAACGCATACCTCATTCGGCTTCTTATATCAACAGCTTCTCTGAATAAATGGAAGAGAACTATAAGAGAAGGAAAGGGAGTTAAAGTTGGTGTGAGGGACATAGCTATCGTCTGCTCTTTCCGTGACAAACAAAACGCTGACGCCATTTTATGTCGTCTGGCTGGGTGTTCCACGGGGAAGCTTTTGTGTGATCCCCTCTATCTGTTCAAAAGAGCATTTATGTCTCTGTGAAATCGGGTCCTACGGTTATATATAAAAGAGAGAGAGAGAGAGAGCAGGCAGTGTATTTCCTGATATACAAAAACAGACGGGATTGTCTCGACTTCATCATAGACTTCTTTCATCATCAGTTGTTCTGTGCTTAAAGGACTATAGCAAAGTATTCTCCGGCCAACGAGGGGAGACTTCTGCGTGGTTGACAACTTGGCAAAAATAGCAGTCGAATTTTTCTCATATCATACCATTATTCTTAAATTAGTAGACAATATTAGGAGGCATTATTACAATATATATACAAATATTTTTTCTCTCCTTGTTTTTTCTGTGTCCCTTTCTGTCTTTTACGTTTCGAGCCTACGGTCTTCTACAGAAAGGGACACAGGAAAAAAAACAAGGAGAGAAAAAAATATTTGTATATATGCTAACGATCTATCATGGCGACTATATATATATATATATATATATAAAATAATAACTGATGAGCTGTCGGAGCAGACTTCAGACCCTGTATCCGAAACTCTGAGTTTTATTACGACAACCAACTAATTGTCACACACACACACACACACACACTCACACGCACTTATATATATATATATGTACAAAGTTTAACGATATGTAGGTATGTGGTACTTCGTTATTCAAATATGATACAGTATGTTATGTTTGCATAACGAAGTATCACGTACCTACAAATTATTAATGTTTCCATACCAGCCCCAGGAATGCATCTAATATGTAAATTGGTATATCCAATAACTTAACACCGCTGTATGCGGTGGCTAATATGTTCGGAGGATGAATGGGTTAGATGGGTGCTGATGAAGGGACAACAAACCCCGAAATATGGCGTATACATTCATTGCCCATTTTTTTCTTCGATCACATTGTTTGTTTACATCTGACGTCTCGATAGGAAACGTTTTCTATAATTTCTATTGAATATCTGTAGAATCAACCTTGACAAAATATACAAACATGTATTTATACTTAATGAAGCTGTACTAAGCAGATCTAAATGAAATATAGTTATGTACAGTCTTACTTAATATGTTCGTGTACATTCGGACATGGAAAGACAATACGATGCACAAAGTGTCTCCGGAGAAGAAACACAACTTTGAAACAGTATGGCTGTAAAAGTAAAAACTGCAAAAACATAAAAAAAGATGTCGGTAAAATGAGTAACTATCGATAAGAAATATTGGGGCAAATCTAACTGTATATAGTATAGAACACTGAAACATACTGACGTCTAAAATACGTTGAAACCTAAAGAAAAGACTAAATAATATCCATCTAAGTTTTATTAAGATGTCGTTTAAATATTTACTGAATTAAAATACAATATTTTGAAGAGAAACATACGCAGAGTAAGATAAACAAACAAAACTTTTAAATAAATAAATAAACAATAATACACAGTTAAAGCAATATAAAATACAAACAGAACGAATCATAATATTTCAAATTTAGAATTTTTTCGATTATATATAAATAATTTTCTGTTGTCCACGATGGTTAATTGTTTTCTTCCAGGATTAGTAAAAATAGTTTCATATTTTGATCTGATTGTATGGAGAAATTCTAGATAGTTGAGTTGAAATGGTTTCTAGTATTTTGGGGGTGTTATTCGCTGTAATATACTGTGAAGTCGTGTGACCTGGTGGATAGCGCTTTTCACTGACGATCACTCATAGGTCTGAGACGAGATGGCCCCTCGTTCTGGGAGAATGTTGTGATCTGGGGCACTCTCACGACATGAAAATGCGGGTAACGGGTCCTAAAAGTTTAAGGACTCGTGACAGAACCTTTTCAATAATATACTATATGGAGTTTCCTAGCAGAGTATTAGTACGAGGAAGATAATCGTTACTTCATAATATTTCGAAGAATTGATGATTTTTAAACATTCCTCTCATCATAAACCCAAGAAAATGATTATTGTAAATATTATACGGGGTGACAGCTCTAAGCAGGGATGTGCATAAATACAGTTTCGCTAGAAATGAGTTGGAATATGCCTCAGGTATATTTGAAGTGGTAACGCGTTTGTAAACATTATATTGTTAGAAACGCCAAAAGTTAATACAGAATATTTGAAGCCTGAACGAAAATGCATCGCCATATTTAATTAAATTATTTCATGTTCAGAGCTCACGGTTTGAGGAAGTGTTTTTGATTTTTGAAATTCTGAAATCGGCAAAATAAATATCCTTCAAGATATAATCGACTGCTTCCCTCCGACCGTACCTCAGGGTGGTAACTCTTGTTTATAGGCCCTGTGGTCTTCGTATTGCGGTTGCGAAGAATTTCGAGGAACTCACAGTTTCTTAATGTTATTATTAAACAAGGCAAGAAGATTTAGTGTTAGCTTTCTAGAAATTGAAAATGTTAACATTTCCAAATATTTCTCACACTTACTGCAGGTATAGACACATCTCTTCGTCGCTTTCCTTTGCAAGCTGTCATAATACCTTGGCATGTCATCAATGCTGTTGACAGTTGAAGGAGGTGAAGTGGAAAGAGGCCATTAGAAGGTGTTGAGATCGATGTTGAAGCGACATCAGTTTCTCTCAGGTATCTCGCTCACCAAGAATATATTTCCATCTGCGATAAAATATGCATGGACGTAGAAGATTCCATACGTAAGCCGAACATACACATGACTGCTTCTGTTACAAACACGTGCCAACAACGAAACGTCTACTTTGTCGAATCGAATGACATGTTACAGATAACGAACTATTTTCTTTAAATCACATCAAATACTGTTTAAACAATATAGATTACTGTCGCATGAGATCAAACTTCAATTATGTACAACTGAAAAAATAACGTATTAAAAATGTTCATAATTAAGACATCTTCAAGGTTAACAACGCTGCATTCGCTTCGTTTTATATTTTAAATATCATCGAATGTAGAGAACTGGATGTCTTGCATGGCTGGTTTTGTCTGACACACACACACACACACACACACACACACGCACACACACGCACACACACACACACACACACACACACACACACACACACGTACATACACTTGTGCATAGATACATGTATGATAGTACGACGGTGTAGGGGAAATTTCTTTGCTTTGGGTAAAAAAACAAAGTAGGATCAATTAATTATGATTTTATCCAGCGTATTCCCCTTTCAGGTTCACACACTTATTGCAGCGGTCCTTCAGTTTTTCCATACCCTGTAAAAGAACTCGGATGGTTGGTCCTCCAATCAGCCCAGTCGCGATCCCCTTAGAAGCTAGGAAGTTTTCAATACTCCCTTGTGTGTGTATATATATATATATATATAAGATCAGTTATGATTTTATTCAACATGTTCCCTTCTCAGATTGAATACACTTAATGCAGCGGTCCTTCTGTTTTTCTAAGATCTGTAAAACCACAAGGAAATTTGGGCCTTCAGCCAGGACTTTCTCGACACCCTTAAAGTCAAGAACCTTTCAGCAACCCTTCCAGTCCAGTTAGTTGCAAATGGGTAACACATTCACAGACAGGTGTTCAGTTCGGTGGGGGTTTTGGTCAATGTTAGTCTGACCGTTGAGGCAGCGGGAGTCGTTAACGAAAAGCTACAACAATGCGAAGAACTGCATTTCTGACCAGCGGTGTATTACAGCATCCCAGGATTTGATGGACGTAATGATTAATACATACATACATACATACATACATGCATATATATTCGCAAGTAGATATAGGAATTAAATGCTAACCAGTATGTTAATAACTTAATTCCGCGCTGTTTCATATACATGCACAGTGTGTACATACGTATATGTATGTATATATATATATATATATAGATGTGTGTGTGTGTGTGTGTTTGTGTGCGTATCCACGTTCATAGCTATACATGTGTGTATTTATGCGTACATATAACATGTCAAAACCAGCGTTTAATAAAATTTAATCGAGATTCTCTTCATATTAAATTTATTTTGCACTTTGATACTTGACGATTTAATTTAGTTCCAGTGCCATATGCTGCATGACAAGTAAATGGATCTTCGTCGGTTTCGACGACCACTATTTAAATCCTTGGATCAAGTGGTTCATTTGCTCATTGGATTAGCGTCTAACTGACTGAGGATTCCAAAGACATTTCATCTAACCTGAATGGAAATCGAAGAAGGAATCAATATGATTCCGTTTCAGCCAAGACTCGACCTTTTAACTATATTTTTTATAAGTCTTATCTTTTATTCGCTTTGTTCATTTAATGGCGGCTCAGCTGGAGCATCATCAGGAAGTGTTTAGTCGACCAAATCGATTCCGGTACTTTAAACTGTGGTACTTGTACTATCGCTCATTTTTTTCTCCAACCATTTCACTACCTTAAGAAAATCTCCTAGACATCTCTTATGATAGTGAAATAGTTAGGTATGTGGTGAAGCAAATTTTTGCTGAACCATAGTTATACTTATACTCATAATTATAGAATTTTTGTATAAGTCTACAAACAATGGTTCTTTTAACATACCGAACTACTCGGTAAAATTATTAATTATTAATTAATTAATTAATTAATTAGTCTTACCCTTTATTATTATGAATATATATATATATATGTATAAAATACAATACAATGTGATTGTAGGTCATAACAACCGGGTAATGCAGTGGTGGATTACTAGTATACATACAGACATATATATATATATATATATCCTAGCAGTATCGCCCGGCGTTGCTCAGGTTTGTAAGGGAAATAACTATAAAGCATTTTTAGAGAGTTATAGCCAAAAAATAGCAAAAAGATGGAAAAAAATGATGGTAAATTTTTTTTTAGTTAAAAAAGGTGGAGTTGCATCCCCTAGACAGTTTGCGGTTTGTGTTTCTGATTGTCGACCCCATGTCGAATTTATCAATTTTTTTCAGAACTGGGGGAACTTTTCAAAATTTTCGCTGCGTTAGTTTTGAATTATGACATTGGGCTATGTGTGTGTCAAGTTTCATCAGAATCGGTTGAAAGCCGTGGTCAGGGTGAGGGTACAGAAAACAGACACACAGAAACACGCACAGACAAACTGCCGTTTATATATATATATATATATATATATATATATATATATATATATATATATATATATACATATTGGCAAAAAGAAAATGGAGTGAATCCAGACGTATTATTCATTAGTTGTTAGACATCCTCTGAACTGTTTAAAATAAATAGAAATAAAATAATATAATATCTAACAAATGATGAACAATACCACTGGATTCCCTCCATTATCTTCTTGCCATATAAATATATAAATTAAGAGTATCGGGTTTTCTCCTTCCTTTGGATAACATTAGTAGCATAGAGAAGAGAGGTCGATATGCGTGGGAGACTGCTGGCCTTCCATAAACAACTTTGCCCGCATTTGTACCTTGGAGGGGAAGTTTGAAAGTGCAATCCAATGGTCATTCTTGACAAAATGGGGTCTTTACCATGTATGTATGTATGTATGTATGTATGTATGTATGTATGTATGTATGTATGTATGTAATGTAAGTATGTATGTATGTAAGTATGTATGTATGTATGTATGTATGCATGCATGCATGTATGTATGTGTGTGTATGTATGTGTATGTATGTATGTATGTATGTATGTGTGTATGTATGTATGTATGCATGCATGCATGTATGTATGTATGTATGCATGTATGTATGTATGTATGCATGCATGTATGTATGTATTTATGTATGTATACAGACACGATGAGCTTCTATACAGTTTCCTACTAGCAAATTAGCTAACAAGACATTAGTCGAGCTGGGGATACATAGTAAAATAGTAAAAGGCATTCAAGGATCCCGAGCAGCGATACCGAACCCGTAAGCACGTAGTTGCAAAACGGGCTTCTTAACATCTTCAGCCACATCCTGAGTCTAATATCTGATGAAATTTCTTGGAGATGATGCTTCCAGAAAAATAATGGAGTTAGTTATCACTGAGAACAACTGATACATTAAAAGCTGATGAAGAATATGTTGATTGCGACTGATATAAACGAGTGCCAAATTCGAAGAAGAGAAAGAGAAATTATCAAGGGAATAAAAGAAGAAAATATTAACAGCTAAACGAAGAAATACAGAGATATGAAGAATGCATTTGATATGTGATAGACAATTATGATTCCGAACAAAAGAAGAAAAGAAGAAAATTCTTCAAGGCAGCTGCTCACAATCTTAAAGTTTGATATTTGCGTGTTTTTGTAAATTTTTAAATGTCATCTTTTATTTATTTTTTGATTTGTTTTTACATAAATGAATTATTACAAATAAAAAAAAAAACATTTTCGATTTAGTTACTATTTGTTTATTTATATGATAATAGCTAAACATTATTTAAGTTTTTGTCATTTACTTGTCTCAGTTTAGTGGACTGCGACCAGGCTGGGGCACCACCTTGAAAAGGTTTTAGGTGAATGAATCGATGTCCAGTACTCACATTTTTATTTTTAAATCTGGCACATATTTTGTCGATTTCTTTGGTCAAACAACTGGTTTACGGGGACATAAACAAACTAACACTGGTTGCTAAGCAGTGAGATGGAGTACAAACACAAAAATCATGCACGCACACACATTATACATACATACAGACATATATACATATATATACATACATATATAAATATACTATATACATATATATATATATATATATATATATATATATATATTATATATATATATATATATATATATAAATTTATATATATATATGTACATACATACACATTTCGTATATTGTATATGACAGACGTCTATCATTGTGCTCATAAATGCTCCTGACCCACTTGTTGCTGGCTAGCGTATATCATTTTCCACTACCAAATTAACTGTATGAGATGGTTAGGTATGCGGTGTTCCGTGTATCGTAGGATAAGTATAATAATAAAGAGAAATAGTTCACTGATGGAAATTTTGTATATTCATTAATGCCTAGCTACATATGTTTCGCCATATTAATAAGATATTTCTAAATATTATTCCATTGGCCTTATTGGACATATATATATATATATATATATATAACCTTGAACATTTCTAACCTTGAACTCTCAACCTTGAACTTGTTCGCATAAACTGTCCTGTTTGTTGTATTTTTATTTTCTCATATATTACCACTTTCTTACATTCATTTCATGCTTTCCACAGTTTCCTGCATTGATCTTTGACTTCTGGCCGAAATCAGATCGCCATGTTGGTTCGTTAGTTACTGCACGCATTTTTTTCTCTCATTTCTGTGTTTTTTTCTCTCTGTGTATCTTTCTGTTGAAGAGCGTAGGCTCGAAACGTTAAAGACTTGTTTTATTTATATTTCCTGAGCGCCATACTAATACAATTGTTTGTTTGTTTTCCACCTGCCTTCGTCTTTTGTCTATTTTCATAAAGCTTCCCGTTATATATATATATACTTTATTTAAAGCAGCAGAAAATTCAACAAAACTTGTTACTCTGAGTTTCCCGTAACAGGTTTTGTTGATTTTTCAGCGGCTTTAAATAAAGCATATTACTCTACCACTGGTATTTGAGTACTCTTTTATCCACCTTGTTTCACATTTATGTGTTTACTCCGGTATATATATATATATATATATATATATATATATCTATAAATAAATTCTCCCTTTTAAAGCCTGGCCAGGTTCATGGGCCCGATTTCCCGGTTTCCATGGTGTATGTGTTCCACAGCTGGACGGGGCGCCCGTCCATCGCAGTGTTACTCATTTTTGCCAGCTGAGTGAACTGGAGAAATGTGAAATGAAGTGTTTTGCTCAAGAACACAAGGCGTCACCCGATCCAAGAATCGAAACCACAATCTTACGATCATGGTGCTGACACCATAACCAATAAGCCACGCGCCTCCACACTCACACATATACACATATGTATGTATGCATGTATATATATGCATGTATATAAAGTAGTTGTATGCTGTCAACTGAATGTGACAGTCCCATGCCAGGGAATAATACTACTGCTATTTAGCCCTAGGAAGCAACACCGCTTCCTTTCGGCCTTCACACATTACCTGTGTCCTCATATTTACAAGGGGGAGATAAGTACCTCCACCCAGCGAAGCCAGCAGCCAGAGACTAGTTTCTGAGTTATTGCCCTTCTTCAGTCTAGAGTAGTATGGCTTGCTTGTTGGAGAATGTCATCATGTACATTGTTTTGTCTTGGTATAAAATGAAGGGCTACAGCAAATATTCTGTTCAATACCACAGATTTGATTCTCACTTGTTTGACCTTAACCAGTTGAGCATGTCCCTTAGTGGCTGACGATATGCGCATCTCTGATCACGAGCAGAAGTAGTGGGGGAGTATCGTAGCCATGTGTTGAGAGGGATTCTTTGGCGTTTGAATAATTCACCTCTTGTAACATGGTTGTTTTGTTCATTTTCCTTTAACTAGCCTTATTCAGAGACCTTTTGAAAAGTCTGAGCTACTCAACCTGAAGAAAATTCTAACTGGGCCCCACCAGCAAGGTCATGCGGTATTTGTCTTAATATAAAATCACCATGTCGCGCACATATGGTTGTGATGCATGTGCTTGGAGTATCCTTTTCAGACGGTTATAAATGATAGGTGTACTGGGCTTCGTATATTTTACCCTGTGTCACTTTGTTGTCGTGCGAATGCTGACTCACTCAATAATAATAATAATGATAATAATAATAATAATAATAATAATAATAATAATAATAATAATAATAATAATAACGGTTTCAAATTTTCGGCACAAGGCCAGCAATTTCGAGGGAGTGGTTAAGTAGATTTCATCGATTTCAGTAATTAATTAACATTTATTTTTATTGATCCCGAATGGACGAAAAGCAAATTTTGAACTCAGAACGTAAAAACGAACAAAATGCCGTTAAGCATTTTGACCGACATACAACGACTCTTAACAACAACGTCAACAACAACAAGAAACGCTACAACAATAACAATAACAATGATGAGAGCAACAAGCTACAACATAACAACCATTGTTTTGACACCAGAATATCTAGTAAAACTATTAGACATTAAAAAATTTGCTAAAAATTACTAAAAAAATCTATTTTCTCTGTTTAGGAACAATTCTAATCGCGGACCAGCGGTTTGAAGAGGCAAAAAAAAAATTGGAAAATTTTGAAAAAAAAAAACTAAGATAAATATGTGATTAGAAAATGTGATGTTTAAGCTTTGGCAAGTCACTCCACTACACTGCATGGCGAAAACCAGAACAAAGTGAATAGGTTTGGAAATCAATATAGGAGAATTGCTACTCTGGCTGAGAAGCGCAGGACTCAAAGGTGAGATTCAAAGAGTTTTGTTTGTGGAGCATGATCAAAGGTTTGCCCTTAGAAAATGTAATGAAGCAGAAAACATTCCATAACTACAAAATATGAATGAGGGAGAGGGGAAGAAGCAATTAATTCCATTGTTTCTAGCTGCGCCGTCTAATTAAGAAAGACTATATCTGCAGACACGGTACAATTGGGAGTCATTCATAAATTGGAAATTATGTCAGCGTAAACCAAATTCCGATGAAAGCAAGGTTATATAAACATGTAGGAGAAAATTTCTCATAGAATAACAAAATGACCATAAACTGTATTATAACTATACACACACACAAACAGAGAGGATGTCCAGTATGAATGACTGAGCTGAACAAAATGATATAGTTGTAATGAGAGTCGAAGGTATAGTAAAAGAGAAGGGAAGAACAGTCTGTTCTTCTGCATAGAAGTAGAGAAAAACACTCAGCTTAAAGAGGTAATAAAGGAATGCGTATTTACGAGTTTTCATGGAGACCAAAAGCAGCAGAAAAAAGTAGAAATCGATTCTTGATGGGGAGAAACACCATTCTGGGTTTTACAAGAAGTTAGAAAAAGACAAGGGATAAAAAGACAGTTGGCAATGGCTAAATAAATGACGATCCATCTGTGTATTACTGTTGTAGACAAAATCTTTTACGGACGTGCTGTGTTAAAAACACAATAAATATCAAAGGCTGGAGAAAATCCGTCCCAGCAGCTACCAGCAAGAACGCAAGACGTGGTTTATCTTTTTGTGCCCTTTTCAATGCCGCATACTCGCAGCGATTAAATGCTTTGTTAACTGTTTCCGATAGCAAAGACTACAGGTACGAAAAATGTAGTAGTTATCATAAAATTCTTGAAATAATTACCTGGAGTTTTCGCAAGAAATTTGGTTTGGAACGTACAAAAGAAATGAAGCTTTAAACATTTTGTAGACATTAGAATACAAGTCCTCGGCAAAAGAATATCACACAACATTGTGAATATTGTAGTCGAATATAAGAATAATGCTGCGCTGTAAACCACGCTGTATGTCAATTAATTACCAGAGTAAAAACAAAGGGGAGAAAATACGTTGATTATTTTGCGGGGGATTCAAAACACAGAGGTCATAAGCAAACCAGCATAGTTTTAGGTGATCGGTCTGTTAAGGGACCAATTAGAGTGAAGCGACCCCAGTAATGACTGGCACCCAATTTTATCGCGCTAGAAAAATCGAAAGGCAAAATTTACTTTGGTCGTGTTTGAACTCTGAACGTAATCAACTTGATGAAATGCCGCTAAGCAGTTTGTTCGACGCGCTAACTATCCCAGTTCTCTATTGTCTTCAAAAACATTCACCAGTTGGCGCCATAGTCAACAATGTACAGAGACGAGCTTTAACCGTTTCACAACAGGAATTATATTTCGACAACAGTAGATGGATACAATTATAGTTGGTCCTGGCCGGATTTGAACTCAGAACGTAAAGAAAAAAAAAATTGGAGAAAGGCCACAAAGTCGTTTTTCCGACGTTTTAACTATTGTACCAAGTAAATTATTGAAAAGCAGACAAATTTCTTTTTCACTAGTTTATATTTTTTCTCTCGGTGTACATGAATAAAGTGATATTTAATATACGAGGTAAATATTATGATAATTGAGTTATTACCAAGTATCTAGTTACACCTAACTAAATAATGCATTCCACGTAATTTAGAACTAGACGTACACTAACTATAAAATAACGTGTATTAATTTATGTATATATCCATTTTGATGTGTTTTGCTTGACAAATTGGCGGTTTTGGAATCTAAGGAAAATTAATAATTGTTTTTAATAATATTTAATTAGATATTTGATGTTTAATGCTTGTGATTAAATAAATATAATTTCTAGAATATCAGATGATATATCGACGCATAATGTTTATCTGTTTTTCCATCTATTCGTTTATAAATTATGGATAGGATACGTAGATTACAGAGAATACAAACGAAGTGAATAATTATGAGTATATCGGAAGTTTGGAACGGTTAAAGAAAACTTGAATCCCAAGAATGCGGTTACTGAAGTATTTATTATTTTCCGATAATCATCCGTTTTACTC
>NC_043007.1:26961704-26969204 GCF_006345805.1 Octopus sinensis
CCAATAAAATTTGCAATTCGAGGTTTTGAAAGTATAGCCATACAGCACAAGTAGAGCTGGCCCAATAACATCTAAGTCGGAGCCTGCCTCTGAGAAACGTGGGGTGGGAGCACACAGAATGCGTGTCATAGGAATCGGAAGTGGGGCGGGGAGGGAGCAACCCTTAATAATTGAGAACTGTGAGATGGGTATGACAGGAGCCTATAAAGGAAATGTCTGAGGACTCTTCTGCTACGACGCTCTCAGGAATATTTAGCAAAAAAAATAGATAGATTAATATATATAGATGGGTAATGCGGAGTAGATAAAACAGGGGACAACTGATGAAGGGAATGTACTTTATGTTGTCTGTCTCATTTCTCTATTTGTTTCTTTCGTTGTTCGAAAAAAGTTCGTTTTCCATGTTTTTGTTTTTTTATGTTCTCGTTTCTCATTTTATCTACCTTTTTGATGTCCTGTAGCCATATATGCATATGTATATATACATATCTATGCAGGTATGTACATATATGTATGTATATGTGCTTATATTTATAATTTATATCATTATATGATCGAACGCAATGCATCCATTTTTATCAACATAATGTAGTATTTGCACTTTCTTCAGCAAACAATTAAGCTAAATTTCCCTTTTAAAGTAGATCTTACAAGATATTCAACTGCATTACCTCATACATCTGTTGGACATATTAAATGATGTCTGAAAAAACGACGGGTTGGTTCTCCTTCTAATATGGCACCATAATGTTTAACTGTACGTTAACCGCATTAATAAAAAAAACGAAAGAATCTTATTATGTCTAGAATTGTTTTTCAGGAAAAATAATGAGTCCATATTTGGGGATAAAGAAATTAATGTCCTGCTGTCACTCTGGCTTGAGAAAACAGCAAAGAAATCTTCAAATACCACGCTACTATTCCTCTAAAATGGATTAATATATTTTCGTTATTAGAGCGTCTCAGTGAGAGCGTCTCAGTGAGAGCGTCACATTTGGAGCCTATTTTGTTTTTTATGGTAGATTTGCTTTCTTTGATCTTTGATCTTATTTCAGTCATAGAAATGCAGCCATGCTATGACTCGGCCTTAAATGGTTGTAAGAAAAGAAATCGACGCCTGTTCTTTAGTTTTGTAAATGTGTTACTACTTTTACTCATCTCCTTGGCCGAGCCGCTAAGCTATAAGATGTAAACCAAGCAGCACCGTTGATCATGTGGTAGAGAGGACGACCAAACATAGAGACACAGAGACATACACATACATACAACGCACACATACATACACACATACACACACACACGTATGTATGTGGAATTCCACTTCAAACAAGGGAGGATGTTTACAATTAAGGCCGACTTGATTTGTGCATCTGAGAATTTAATTTCTTTTATAACTTGTTCAGGTTGAAGATGCAACTATATAGAACAGACAAGTATGTCATTTAGACGGAGAACCACACAGCATAAGGAACAGACCTCCTTCGCAAGTTATAGACAGATTCCTTTGAGTGAACACAGACCGATGTATAGGTAATCTCCAACCAAATTTCGGTTTTCCGCATCTACCGATTCAAGGAAGCTATTTCTGTACAAGTCTAAATAAAGAAAATATATTTATCGAAAAATACAGAACAGGCCTACATATGAACACATAAATAACTTTGGTCTTATTATTATTATTATTATTATATTATTATATTATTATTATTTTATTATTATTATTATTATTATTATTATTATTATTATTATTATTATATTTGTATATATGTCTGTACATATGAAGTTCAGTCCCTTGGTATTGATAGGCCAGAGGTAAGACTCCTGGCAAAGGTGATGCAACGTAGATGTTTTTTTTCATTCCATGGCCCTTTTGCAGAATATTTGTACATAATAGCGGGAGGGACGAACAGGTGAACACAGGGTGTTCGGGTTGTAAACTCCTCTAAAACTACAACTACTACTACTACTACTACTACTACTACTACTACTACTACTACTACTACTACTGCTGCTGCTACTACTACTACTACTACTACTACTAATACTACTACTACTGCTGCTGCTACTACTACTGCCGCTGCTGCTGCAACTACTACTACTACTACTACTACTACTACTACTACTAATACCACCACCACCACCACCACTACTACTACTACTACTACTACTACTACTACTACTACTACTACTATTTCTGCTGCTACTACTACTTTGAGATCAGAAGAATCGCGTTCTGTGATGACACATCGTGACTACTACCTCTACTGATATAGCTGCAGCCGTAGCAGCAGCAGCAGCCGTGGTAATAGTAGTAGTATCGTAGTAGTAGTATTCGTAGTAGTAGTATTCGTAGTAGTTGTATACTTAGTAGTAGCCGCAATAGCAAAATTGATGAATCTTTAGTAAAGTGTGAAAACACCAATAATGACAACGTCAGCACTAAACACGTTTATGACACTCAGCTATTGCCATGGTAACAGAAGATGGCGACCAAGATGTTGTCTTATGATTCCGTTGGTTGTAAAGGTGCGATTAGTATCACTGCTGTTGCTGCTGCTGGTGCTGCTGATGGTGCTGCTGCTGGTGGTGGTGGTCGTGGAGGTGGTGTTGATGGTTATCTTCTATCACCAGCAGTTTTGAATGCGAACTGGAAATTATTCGGCTGTGTTCCTTCTGATAAAGATCGTGATGATCAAGATGGCGACTAATGACGATGACGATGACGATAACGCCGAAGCTGACGATGACGGTGACGACGACGACGACGAAAACGGTGACCATGATGGTGATGGTCATGATGATGATGATGATGATGATGATGATGGTGATGAGGATGATGATGATGATGTTGAATCATGATGATGATGATGATGATGATGATGGTGATGATGATGAATCATGATGATGATGATGAATGATGATGATGTTGGTGATGATGATGATTTTCATGATGATGATGATGATGATGATGATGATGATGATGATGATGATGATGATGATGATGATGATGATGATGATGATGGTGATGGTGGGATGATAATGATTCTTATTAGTATTTTAATGTTAATGATTAAAAAATTACGACCGTAATTATATTCATTAGAATCATCTTAAGAGGACAGTCATTATAGGGACGATGCTGCTGCTGCTGGTGATGATGATGATGATGGTGATAAGGAGGAGGAACAGGCAGGAAAGAGAAGGAGGTGAATGATGAAGATGATGATGATGATGATGATGAGCAGAAGGAAGGGGATGAGAACAATGATGATGATGATGATGAGGATGAAGAGGAAGATGAGAAAGAGGAACAGGTGATGAAGGAGAAGAGGTAGATTATGATGATGTTGATGATGATAATGATGATGATGATGTGGAAGATAAGGAAGAGGAATAAGGGAGGAAGGAGAGGAGTTGGAGGATGATGATGTTAATGAAGATGATGATGATGATTCTCTGCCTGTTGTTATGGCTGCTGCTACCACTACTGCTTCTGATAATTATTTGATTTGATGATGATGATGATAATTAACATTAATGGCGATAATGACGATAGAATTCTGCTGCTGCTGCTACTGTTGCTGCTGGCTCTCCTGCTGCGGATAATGATGCTGTTGTTGATGTTAATCATGGTAATGGCGAAGGAAATGACGGCGACGGTGGCGTGGGAGAAGATGGCAAGGAACACGATAAAGCCGAGAATAATGATAATGTCGATGATAGCGACTGTGAAACAGCTAATAATGTGTGCAATAATGGTGATGATGATGAAGATGATGATGATGATGATGATGATGATGATGATGATCATGATGGTAATGTTATTCCTGACAAAAACAACAAAACACACACGCACACACATATGTAAGTAGGTATTTATATAACCATTATATGTATGTATATATATATATATATATATATATATATATATAATTTATTTGTGTATATGTATATAAAAACATACATAATAGATATATACATGAATATGTGTATATATATATTATATATGAATTATATATATATAAGTATATATATATATATATATATATTATATAAATATAATTATTACATATATATATATATATATATATATATATATATATATATATGGGTGTTCTGTGTGTATATATATATATACATATATATATACTATATATATGTATGTATATATATATATAATATATAATACATATATATATACATGCATATATGTGATTACATATATGTATACATACATAATTATATATGTATATATATGTATGTATATATATATGTGCATATATATCTATGTATGTATATGTATGTACATACATATACCCATAAGTACATACATAAAGAGATAGGGGTGGAGACAGAGAGAGAGAGAGAGAGAGGGGGGGGAGAGACAGTAAATGAGGGGATAAAAGCGAAAGAGATGCAGGGGTTTCACCTCAAACGTTAAGGTGGGGTAATTAGGAGAAATCTGTCCCCCAAAGACACACGGATATACATACACACACATACACACACACGTACACATGCCTATAGAGATGCCAACACCCATGTACATTGTAGGATGCAAAGGATGTGTTTTAAAATGAAAGTTGAAAAAATAAAATGAAAATTAGAGAAGAACAGAACGAATGAAAAGAATGTGAAGAAGTTAGAGAAGAAAACTAATTTCAGGGAGAAGAATTGAAGAGGAGAGTAATTAAAATGTGAGGCAGAGGAAGGTGGATATTAGAGAGAGAGAGAAAGAAGAAGGAACAGAGGGAGGAAGGGAGAACGGGAGAGACTAGGAAGCGTGTGAAGAGAGGGAGATAGAGATAGAGAGATACAGAGAGCGGCTACAGAGATAGAAATAGAGAGGGAGAGGGGGGACAGAGAGAGTGAGCAAGTGAGTGGAGAAGAGCTAGAGAGACAAACATAGAGAGAACGGGGGACAGAGAGAGATGATGGGAGACAGAGATAGAGAGCGCGGGCGACAGAGAGAGAGAGAGGGGCGAGAGAAGAAGAAGAGAGAGAGAGAGCGGAGGAGAGATAGACATAGTGACAGAAAATGTGAAAGAGAGGGCATGAGAGAAATTAAGGGAGATAAAAATATAAGAAATAGGCGAAGTGAGAGAGGGACAGAGAGAGAGAAAGAGAAAGAAAGAAAGAAAGAGATAATACAGGACTAAGATGAAGAAATGGTCATAGACGCCGCAAATGAAAGATGTAATTAAAAAGTGATGCTTAAAGGAAGTAAGAAAAACATCCAAGAAGAGACAGAGAGACAGACAGACAGACAGACAGACAGACAGACAGATAGATAGATAGATAGATAGATAGATAGATAGATAGATAGATAGATAGATAGATAGATAGATAACAGTCAGATAGATAGATAGATAGATAGATAGATAGATAGATAGATAAATAGATAGATAGATAGAGAGGGCGAAAGAAAGAAAGACGGAAAGAAAGAAAGAAAGAAATAAGGAAAGAAAGAAAGAAGGGTGCAAAGATAGTAAAGCGGAAAAAATGGAGGAAAAAATTGTGGTAGAAGAGAGAATCAGGAATGGTATGCCAGAGAAAAACGAAGGCAGAAACATGAAATTGATACATAGATAGATAGATAGATAGATAGATAGATAGAGAGAGAAATAGAGAGAGAAGACGAGAAAATGCGTGAGAAGGAAATAAAGAAAGATATAAGAAAATGATAGAGATAGATAGATAGATAGATAGATAGAGAGAGAGAGAGAGAGAGAAGAAGCCATTATATTGAGAAGAAAGGAGAGAGAAAGAAAGACAGACACAGATTCTGAGACCAAAAATGTTGAAAGAAAGCGACCGATATGTAAGACAGAGATGAAGAGAGACAGACAGTGTGAGTGAGTAAGAATGAGTGTGAGAGGGAGGAGAAAGATTGGTGAAGAGAGAGTGTGAGCGAGAGAGGAAGAGGGAGAGTGTTTGTGAGACAGAAAGAGAGGAATAAAAAGAGGGAGGGATAGAGAGAGAGAGAGTATGAAGGATTGCCTATGAGAGGCAAAGGAAGAGGGCGTAGGGATGAAAGAGAGAAGGAAGAATAAATGGATAGAAAAAGAGGAAGAAAGAGGATGGCAGAAAGAGAGTCAGAGAAGAAACGAGGAGAAACATGAAAATATTCAATTAGAAGAAGACTGGATATTCCATTATTGAATAAAATCTCAAAAACAAAGAAAAAGAACAACAACACATTAGTTTATAACGAGCTAATTTTTGATACGAGCGGCCATGTTGGTTAACATTTTACTTCTCCGGCGGCAACGACGCTATGCCGATGATGATGACGACGCCAACGACGCCGACGACGTCGAAAGACGATGTAAATGACGATAATGATGATGATGATGATGATGATGATGATGATGATGATGATGATGATGATGATGATGATGATGGCGGAAGTAGTGGCAGATTTGTTGGCGAGCTGCTGGCGTTGATGGCGGTGCTGGCGATAATCGTTTTAAAAATGACGGTGATTTGAGATGATAGTGAAGGCGCACGTTTTTCGACGTTGATGGCGTTGGTGGTGGTGGTGGTATATATCCGTTGAATTGTGATGGCGATGGTGTCGTTGATATTTTGGGTTGGCGTCGGTAGTGGTGTTCATCTGGTAATGTTAAGTATGTTGCCGATCTTGGTGAAGTTAATGGGGGAGGTGGGGTGTTGGGCTCAATGATGGCGGCGTCGATCGTCGCCATATTGAGGCGAAAATGATGGTGATTTCCATGAGACCTAATTTAAAGATCCTGTTGCTGTTGTTGTTGTTGTTGTTTATGTTGTTGCTTCTGCTTTTGTTGTTGTAGTTTGTGATGATGATGATGATGATGATGATGACGACAGCGCTAATGGTCTTGCGGATGTCAGCGGTGTGGGCGTTAAGGATACAATGGTGGCATTTTAGAGGTTGTAGTTGTTTCTGTGCAGCTCCTTTTCGGTTAAGATTAATCGCTAGACACTACCATCGAAGTCTTTCCAGTCGTGGCCATCAAGCCTTACAGTATAAAAGAAAACGACAACGTTTCAGTATATCGAGTATTTTTGAAGATAGAATACTATTTGAGGCAAATTTGGTCGTTATTTCTAGCAGCATTTCTTCTTCGTTTGTATTGGAGGTCGAATTGGGTCCCTGATCAATGGCCCAGTAGTTAGGGCAGCGGACTCGCAGCTGGAGGAACGCGGTTTCGATTCCCAGACCGGGCGTTGTGTGTGTTTATTGGGCGAAAACACCTAAAGCTCCACGAAGCTCCGGCAGGGGTTGGTGGCTACCCCTGTCGTACTCTTTCGCCCCAACTTTCTCTCACTGTTTCTTGAGTAACGCTGCGATGGACTGGCGTCCCGTCCAGCTGGGGGGTGGTGGTGGAACACAAACGCCACAGAAACCGGGAAACCGGGCCCATGAGCCTGGCTAGGCTTGAAAGAGGGCGCATAAATAAATAAAATAAGGTCCCGATAGAGGTGGCATTGGCGTCGGTGATGAAGGTGGTGCTATTA
>NC_043007.1:26976704-27010195 GCF_006345805.1 Octopus sinensis
TTTCTGGGGAAATGCTAAAAGAAACGGTAACTATTTCGTAGTTTATATGAAGTTTGAATTATAACAGCATCAAGAAGTTTATAGGTGTTCACTTCAGAAGTTTACTTCAGGAAATGTCTTTCTGAATTGGTGTTTTAAAAAAAAAAAATTTTTCCTCTTGGTGTCATTGGATTGCGGCCTTTCTGGAGCACCGCATTGATGTGTTAGATCTGATAATTTGAGCAGAGTTCTAATATTCAAACTTACGATACTTATAGCGATTCCTTTTTCTGAACCACTAAATTTCAGGGATGTAATCAAAACAACACCGGCTGTCAAGCGGTGGTAGTGCGGACAGACAGAGACCCAAAGACAAACACAAATATATAGACACATATGTATACGCACACATACGTACATACATTCATATATATACACACACAGAGACATACATACGTACGTACGTAGACACGTACATGCATACATACATACAACACATACAGACGTACATGGTACGTACGTACATACGTAAGGCAAAGGGTTAAAACAGCCTTCGGTTATGAATGATCATGGGATTGCACCCGGAAAGTTCCCCTCCGGGGCAAAAGTCCTGGTATGATTGTTTATGGAAGTCGAGTAACTGCTCATGCATATCAGCCTCTCCTCTCCATGGCAACGATGTTGTCCAAAGTGAAGGCAAAGACCCATGCATCTTGGCACTAGTGACATCGTAACTCTTTTCTACAGATGAGTGAACTGGTGCAAAATGAAATACAGGGTGCGATGGGTAAATTGTCGCCGTTATACATTTCTACTTTCGGAATCGAACGCATTACCTCAAGATTGTGAGCCCGACACTCTTTCCACTGAGTCATGCGCCTTCACATACATACATAATACATACATACATGCATACATACATACATACATACATACATACATACATACATACATACATACATACATACATACATACATACATACATAAATACATACATAATACATACTTACATTCATAAATACATAAATACATACATAATACATACATACATTCATAAATACATACATACATACATACATACATACATACATACATACATACCTACATACATACATACATACATCCATAAGTAATATGTACATGTGGTGGTGTGTGTGCATATGTATTCGACGGGTCCCATACTTCCATCTGTCAAATTCACAGAAAAGGAATTGTTCGATCAAGAGCTATAATGTAAAACGTGCCCAAAGTTCCTCACCGTAGAAGTGAACACGAAACAACGTTGATGCCATGCAAGCTTCTCAATCATGCAGCTACACCTGCGCCAATTTCATCATATATTGCATGAAAATATAACATGTGTATACAACCAATAAACACAGCCAAACAAACGGCAATAAATGATGTAAGAATTGTATAACTGAAAACAAACACGACAAAAGTTGTTGCAGCAACAAATTTATTAATATTGCAATGAGAAAGTAGGTTATCAGCGGTGACAGAAAAGCAGTCAACAGAAACAAAGAACGAACATTCTTCTCCACATCTGATAGTTACCTGCAGCCATAAAAGAACAACATTGGAGTTGACCACAAAGCAACAATAAATGCATTCAGCTAGTAATGCGAGTACTTTTTTTCCAATACCTCGTTAATCACCGGAGAAATACTGAACAACACTGATTACTGACCGATTGCATTATCTGTGTGTGTATGTATACATATGTGTGTGTATTATGTCCGTGCTCACGTTTTCACACGCATATATATACATATATACATTGCTGTGTACGCGGGTGTGTGTTAGTATATTTTTGTATATGTGTCGTATGTACTATAAACATTGAACATACTCGTTGGCCTTGCTTGCTTCACAAACAATTTTGCCTTTATCTCCAACTTTCCTCCGTCTCCCTCGGTGTTATTCTTCCCCCTCCGTCTGTACTACAGCACCCAACCAGACAATGGTGCACACCCACCCATATATGTATATATATATATATATATACATACACACACACACACACACATATATATATATATATTATATATATATATATATTTACATATATATAAGAGAGTCAAAACTATTGAAAAGATTGCAAGACGCAACAAAAATTTTAGCAAAATAAAGAAGGAAATGAGTGGAAAATTTACCGGTGAGTGTCTTAATTTATAAGACACTAAAAGAGAATGACTCTCCCCAGACACAAGAGTATATATATGCTTCAACCCACTTATGTCTGTCTGTCTGTCTCTCTCTCTCTCTATATATATATAGAGAGAGAGATCCCCTCTATTTTCTTATTGCCCTATGAATTAATGGTAAAATATCTCCTTACCCTCATCCATTTATTACACTCGGTAATGTAATGGCCATGCAATGAAAAAACACTTGTGTATTAATAATTGGGTATTCTACCAGCAGTATATTGGATAGATATTATCCCTTTGTTGGCTGGAATCACAACCTCTAACTTTCTTGGAATATATATATATATATATATATATATATATATATAATATATATATATATATATATAATATATATATATATAATATATATATATATACGACGAGCTTCTTTCAGTTTCCATCAACCAAATCCACTCACAAGGCCTTGGGCAGCCCGAGCCCATAGTAGTAGATACTTGCCTAAGGTGCCACGCAGTGAGACTGAACCGGGAACCATGTGGTTGGTTAGCAAGTTTCTTACCACACAGCCACTCCTGCGCCACACATATATGCGCGAGAAAGGGTATGAGTACACGCAGATATGATTCCTGAATCTATGCTTGATGCTCTAAGTGTGAAAGATATTGAGGAATATAATATTTAAAATACATGAAACGGATAAAAGTAGAATGAAAACAACAACAGAATTACTGCGTGAGGCATGGAAATCAATAATTTATATATAGCTTTGTAAGATCCCGCATCAGAAGACAAAAAAAAAAAGGAAAAGAATTCCAATGCAATTTATATTTGTAATTAACTCACCATTCTTGTGTGTTATCATTAGGAAGATTTCAATTATGGGACATGTTAGAAAAACAAGCTTTGGCCTTTTCATCTAATGTGATTCCTATTGACAGCGTCTTCTAAACGAATAAAACAAATAATGACTATTTCTATCATTGTCTTCATTTGATAAAGTCCTCGCAATATATTGTGTATACAAGGCGCATGGCTTAGTGGTTAAGGTTTTTGCACTCGAGATTGCGAGATCGGGGGTTTGATTACCATACTCGGCGTTGCGTTGTGTTCTTGAGCAAGGCACTTCATTTCACGTTGCTCTGTTATCATTTCGACATCTGGCATGCGGAACCCAGTTGCACCTGTACAGGTTATGTTGATCTGATGGAGGGGGCGAGCTTATCTCTACACAAACGTTTGATCACTATAAACAAATCATCTGGGTGTTTGTTCAACAAGAAATTATTGAACCCTTATACGTCATCTAACAACGGGAATGTTTATCAAGTGTATATATATATATATATATATATGTGTGTGTGTGTGTGTGTGTGTGTGTTTGTGTGTGTGTGTGTGCACACATATATATGATGGGAGGGAGAGTATTACTATAATTACCTGATGAACACTTACCTGAAACCCTGAGTGACATTTAGATAAGATTTTTTTGCAGTTTTAATGAAATAGTATAGAATATATTACTCAACCATTGGTATTCGAATACTAACTTCCCACCATATCTCTCCCACATATATATACATATAGATGGGTGTGTGAGTTATGACTAACTACACTGAATCAGAGGAGATTATCTAAAGAATAAATAATTCTCCAAGGTTGATAAGCCATTTAGGAAAAGGACAGGCTTATTGTCTGGTAATAAAAGTACAATCAGGAAATATGTCTCCTATTCAACATCCGTAATCAGGACCAAAATTCTGTGACCTTAACTCCAATAGCTGAAAGATTTAGACTTAAATGAGTTAAAAGAAATTGCTCAAATTGGCTGGTGGTATATATTTGAATAAAACAGAGAAACTGAGGTAATCTTGTTGGTGTTATTGTTGTTGCATGTGGTGGAGACGGTGCCGTTTGGCGCCAGTTCAGCTCCGGTTCTGTTGACCTATGGCGATAAGATTTCCATCTGTCAAAATCTTCCTTTTGTTTCCGACAGAGAACAAAATCATAAGTCTGTCATTTCATTTTTATATTTAACCAGAATCCAATTTGTAAAAAATGTCGCTTCCTTACTTGGAATCTATTTAAGCAGTTTAGCAACAGAAATAACCAAATACACACGGACTAAATTAGAGATTTCGTTTCAATTGTGTTTTCAAAACACTTTATTCGACATGTGATGCTAATTCCGATAAAAACGACAAGAGATAATTATACTATTACACCCTTATCATTCTCCAATAGAGAACATGTGCAGTTGTACTGAAGCGAAAGGTAATTAAAAACCCATTTGGCTGTTTAGCCATAACGGTTGAATATTTTCCTCTTAACGATGAATTACAACATTGTGATAAAGGAATAAAGATTCAATGCAATGCAATGTATGGTAACATAGTATAAAACGGTCGTTCCATTAGCTTGTATATATTATACATGATTAACTGGAATTATTAATCGAAAGCAGGTCCGGAAACGGATGTTCTTTTACTTTGGAGAGGTCTCCATTTACGTTGGAAACTAATTTGAAATAGAGGCTTTAAAAGGTTTCATTCCTCGGAGAAACAAAGACGATGCTGATTTCTAACACTGATTTATGCACAGCACCATAAAAAGAACAAAACCAGCATTTGGGTGGTGCCTGTTTTACCGATCTGCGAATTACAAGGCTAAATCGACATGGGTTTAATTCTAAAATGCATTTCATTTAAAGACATATTGTTTCTGCCGCTCTCTTTCGGATTTACAAACGAATAAGAACAGATATATAACTGGTGGTGAATCCTTGTGGAAAATTGGCTTCTGTCAGCTGAAAATAATCTGTGGGCGTCTGTAAAATGCCAATTATTAGATAAAATATAGCGGCGAGAGGAAGTTCGGTTGACACCATGCCGTGTAAACTTTGGATGTCATTGAATTCCACACAATTAATTCACCAGGAGCTCAACATTTCAATATTTACGGATATCATTGTTAATGGCGACGGCGAAGACTACGTCGACGACGACGGCGATGAGAATGAAGCTAATGATGAAGGTGATGATGATGGCGATGATGGTGATGATTATGTGGTGAATGGTATACAGAAATTATCCCATTGAAAATCATAGATAATATGCGAACGTATCGGTCGTAAAAAGAAAACATAATCACAGCTGTTACAATCTTTCGGCCAGTTGCCAATATTTATGATACAGACGTGAGAATTTAATAATGTCTCACACATATATATACACAAAAACGAGTACAGTGACACACACATACATCAATACATATATACATACATACATAAATACATACATACATGCATACATACATACATACATATATATATATAAAATATAAATATATATATATATATAATAATACTACATACCTTCGTATTTATTTCGGACATAAGAGAAAAGTTATGTGCAGCCATAAAGATCAGCTTCTGCGCATCTCTTCCAAAGTCTTACGGAGAGGAGGATAATACCTTTGAACAACTGCTTGAAAACATGCAGCTGTTCAGGCCTGATTATGAATTTTCATTACAATAATCCCTCGACTATCACGGGTCTTACTTTCCAACCCCAACCCCTCTACGTGATAGATGAAAATCTGCGAAGTAGGATCAACACTGTATATCTCTTTTTATTTTTATAACTTATATATAGTTATTTTATCAATATTTATGGGCGCAGGTTCCTGCGTCATATAGGTAGCTAGAGGCGATCGCCTCTCGGAGCTAATCAACAGCGGCATTCGTCCTATTTCTCTGGACTGTCGCGTTAGTTTGGCAATTAATTTTAATACTCAGTACTGCTGCTGTATCTCTCCTTTAGAGAGGTTTAGAAATTATAACATTTCTATATTTATTTTATTATAAATGCAAAACAACTCCACAGAGGAATCGACGTATGCGTAAATAATAAAACGCGATATGTGAACCGTGATAGGTGAACCATGATAGGTGAAATGCGATATGACGAGAGATTATTGTACACCAATAATCTTATGTATATTAGGAACTGTTTAGCAAGGATTACCAAACAAGGAACAGGATCGGCTAAAAACGAAGTTTATAGAAGGGGTCCGGAAGTAGCACCTTAGGCAAGGTCTTCTACTGTAGCTTCGAGACGACCAAAACACCTGGAGTGAATTTCGTTGACGGCAACTGACAGAAGCCTGTTTCATGTTCTCTCTCTCTCTCTCTCTCTCTCTCTCTCACGTACACATGTATGTAAGTATGCATTCTTTTATTATTTTAATTGCTTTAGAGTCTCATTTGATTGCAGCCATGCTGGAGCACATCCTTAAAGGTTTTGATCGAAGATATTGACCCCAAACTCTTATTCTTTGTAAGCCTGTTTACAAGAAAGTATTTAAGAAACTAATCAGAATGTGACTCCAAAAAGCATTTTCAGTTCAATAAAAATCATGTTTGTTCGGTAGTATATATATATATATATATATATATATATATATATATATATATATAATATATATATATACGGAGAAGGAGATATATTTCGGAATTTACAAAATATTGTAGAGGAACAACTCACCTGTCTTTATGGCATACAAAACAAAATGCCAGAAATACAGGTGAGTTCCTCTACAATTCTTTGTAAATTCTTCAATATCCCCTGCTGTGTGTATATATACTACCAAACAAACATGATTTTTATTGAATTCAAAATGCTTCTTGGAGTCCCGTTCTGAATACTTTCTTAAATAATTTCTTGCAAACTGTTTTTAATATTTTCTTATTATTATCAAAGAACGTATATCTTATTATTATCAAAGAACGTATATCTGTATTTTAATACTTTTTCTGATAACCAGTACTTAACACAACAAAGCTCATACAAAGCTTTACATTTTAATTTTAACAATCTATTTCTAAAAAAGTGAAACCGGTCAAGTGAATAAACATCTTTTAAAATTGCATTTTCAAACCTTCTTTCATATATATTTCCTCTCGTGCGGTACCTTATAACTTTACTTTGTTTTATAATTATTTATATATATATATATATTATATATATATATATATATATATATATATATATATATAAAGAGAGAGAGAGAGGAGAGAGAGAGAGAGAGAGAAAGATAGGAAAGCCAATACTACCCCATTTTCTAGCATCTTTCTTGGACTTCTTGTGCCTCTCCATTCAGTAATCTGAGCCTGAACGAGTTAGGCTTCTATAATGGAGCTTACAGACTAATGGCACATGAAACAGAATCAAAATATTTTAAATAGCAATAATAATGACTTCAAAGGGTAGCAATTTCCGGGTGGGTGAAAGTCGGATGCATCAGGCCCAGTACTCAACAGGTACTTATTTTATCGACATTGAAAGAATGAAATTCGCCCTCGGTGTAATTTGAACTCAGAACGTGCAGCTGAATGAAATATCGCTAAGCATTTCGTCCGGCGAAGTATATTATATATATATATAATATATATATATAATTATATATTATATATATATATATGTATATATATATGTACATATATATATGCATATATATAAATATATATATATATCTCTCTCTATATAAACGGCAGTTTGTCTGTGCGTGTTTCTGTGTGTCGTTTTCTCGTACCCTCACCCTGACCACGGCTTTCAACCGATTCTGATGAAACTTGACACACACATAGCCCAATGTCATAATTCAAAACTAACGCAGCGAAAATTTTGAAAAGTTCCCCCAGTTCTGAAAAAATCGAAAATCGACATGGGGTCGAGAATAAAAAAAACAAACCACAGACTGTCTAGGGGACGCAACTCAACCTTTTATTACTCTCAAAAAAAATTTACCATCATTTTTTTTTCCATTTTTGGCTATTTTTTGGCTATAACTCTCTAAAAATGCTTTATAGTTATTTCCCTTACAAACCTGAGCAACGCCGGGCATACTGCTAGTATATATATAATATATATATATATATATATATATATAATATATATATATATATATATATATGTATGTATATATATATATGTATATATATTGGATGTGTCGGTTACATTTGTTCTATTTTGCTGTTTACCATTCTATTGTCATTTGTCTGAAAAGAGGTAAAAATTCATTCTATTTTCAACACGATAAACCACGGTTTCTTGCGAAAGAATACAGCACATTAAAAAAGAACATACCCAAAAACAAGTATGAACATCATGATAAAAATATTTTTCGTGATATTTCAAATGACTAGGGAAAAGATTAAAATAATTAGAACCGAACGAATTTAAATAACAACCTAATATTTCAAGTCATAAGATCTAGTATTTACATAGAGACTAATATTATAGCATATCTATAATATTCTAGAAATTTTATCACGTTAGCTAATCTACCGTTACGTTATAATATTCATTCATGGCAAATGAGAAATCAGTGTACATACATTAGCAATCGAATCATCCACGCAGCATTTTGAACAGCGTAAGCGATAAGGTAGGTGAACGGATATCCTCGATGTCTTTTGATAAAAATGTTTTCAAGTGTAGGCAGCTGTGCAATATAACAAAGCACCAAGAAAGAGTGGATTATCTGATAAGTTAGGAAACGTAAATAACATGGGGAGTGTACAACATAGGAATAAGAAAACGAAAAGAAATACTTTATGGTGCAACGGAGTATATTACCCAGCAGTAAGAAATAATAGAGCGAGGGAATTTCTTAATTTGGCAGATTACCATTATTTGCCGGAACATAATTATAGTAATTATATTAAATAGGAAATGAAATGGAAAACGTACGCTTGAAAAACCGTTTTTATACATTTCACTCGCACATTAAGCGTTTCCTTCATATCTACGTATAATATTTCAAAATATATTCAAACACCACGTAATCCAGGAGAAAACAGACTGGGATTAACAGCTGGATAAGCAGAAAGGTTAAACCAGTCAATTAAGATGATTTCAATTATAGTTATTAAAAATACATCTTACAGAATAAGTTGACGGATTGGGTTTTGCAATTTATCGTTTCTTGGGCTGACAGATGTTTATACACACACATATATATATATGTGTGTGTGTGTGTGTGTGTGCTGACGAGGAAACTGTTCTGTTGATCGGATCAACCCGGACCCTCGTTGTCGTAACCGACGGAGTGCGTGTATCGTATAATATCCTGACCATAATAAGACTTTCGTACGTAGGCTGAAGAATGAGCGCAGTCCACCGAATAGATCCCAGGAATTAAACAGTGAAGGTGTGCCACCTAGTGGTCAAGGGTGCTGTACTCACGATCGCAAGTCAGAAGTTTTCATTCCCCGACTGGACGAAACACCGTCTCCTTCAGCAAAGACATTTCATTTCTCGTTGCACCCAAATCGTGAATGAGTAATCTTGCAACGGGATAGCGTTACGATAAAGGGGACAAAAAGGACAGACAAACGGATTAAGTCGACCCTAGTGCGTAACTGGTACTTAATTTATCGACCCCGAAAGGAGGAAAGGCAAAGTCGACCTCGACGGAATTTGAACTCAGCACGTAACGGCAGACAAAATACCGTTTAGCATTGCACCCAGCGTGCTAACATTTCTTATTTCTTTATTACCCACAAGGGTCTAAACGCAGAGGGGACAAACAAGAACAAAGGGATTAAGTCGATTACATCCACCCCAGTGCGTAAGTGGAATTTTATTTCTCGACCCCGAAAGGATGAAAGGCAAAGTCGACCTCGGCAGAATTTGAACTCAGAACGTAACAGCAGATGAAATACTGTTAAGCATTTCGCCTGGTTTTGCTAACGATTCTGCCAGCTCGCCGCCTGTCCAAATTGATAACATTAATTTCCATTATATCAATATATTTACGTGCAATTGAATGTTTAAATCATATTTCTGTGTAGTTAAACAGAGAAATATTACATAATGCTGTCGGCTGTTCAATATGGGTTCCTACGTTACTCGAATTACTTTCTGCATCAAACATATAACAAGGCGTTGTGAGTTCATTCTCTTAGCACGAACACTATCATAACTCTAATAACAAATATACTTTCTTCTCTTTGATAAATTAATTAGCGTTCATGCTGTGCTGAAGCATATGTTATTCCTTAACGGATATTAAACTAACAACAGCATGCAAATTAGCACTCATTCTTGAGGCCTTTTCTATAGGTGTGTGCTGTTTCTTCACAGACTAAAAGTAACTGAAATCATAAAAAATAGCCGTCTTTGATGTTTAGAAGATATTTGAACAGAGATCCACATACCTGCAAAACAACAACAGTGAGGAATTAAAGATGAATGTATGTGTATCTATCTATCTATCTATCTATCTATCTATCTATCTATCTATCTATCTATCTATCTATCTATCTATCTATCTATCTAGCTATCTATCTATCTATCTATCTATCTACCCATCTACCCATCTACCCATCTATCTATCTATCAATTTGTATATATTATATCATATATATATGAATGCATATATACATTTATATACATATATATACATACACCCATATGTATACACCCCCCCTTATATATATATTTATATATATACATATATATATGTTTAAGTATATACATATACATCAAAAACTATTATCACTATGTATGATCATATATATATATACATATAGCATGTATTATACATTTACATGCATACACACATGCATATATATATATATATATATATATTATATATATATATATATAAATATATAGATATATATATATATATATATATATATATATATATATATATATGTATAATATATATATATAATATATATATATATATATGTGTGTGTGTGTGTGTGTACTTCTGAGTATTTATCTATATCTATGTCTAATCTATATAGATATTCGTATACACATATATATGATATACTTGTGTGTGTGTGTTTGCATCTATCTATATATATAAATTCATTTTTGCTGTTATTGTAGTGATTATTGCTGATATTTTTTGGCCCCAGACCAGCCGTAGTCATCTTTCCATTTAATGAAAATAACATTCCGTCCAGGCAATCTGTTTTAGCTTGAATGATATATTCGGATGACCGCATCGACTGCCCCACTAATTTAAACGATATTTCCAGCAGTTAAAAGTTATATGACCCGGTGGTGTTTGATCAGAGGTTAAGGACGGATGAGAATTAGTTCTGAGATGCAATCATTCTATTGTTCCAGTCCCTAGCTGAATTTCACCTGTTTCTCAATTTGTCCCAAAGTTCTTATCTCGACGTAAAATTAACGAAGCGAACGTCATCTGACAAACGCCAAACAAGATGGCGTGAATCAGCCAAGCTTTACCTACAACAAATAGCAACACAAATACTTTTATATCACATTCGAATGCTGGAGATTCAAGAATCAAAGGAAGGGCAGGTCTTGAATCCCAAGATCATCCTGATTTCAAAAACACTAATGTCTATGCAGAGCTAAATGTAGACTAAGATACTGGGGTTCCGGACACACAGAATTTCGCTTTTATGATAATAGATTTAGATATAGCGCACTCAGGATTCCATTATCCAATCTTTTTTTTTTGTAGTGTGTGTTGTACGATTGATTCTGATATAAGGAACATTTTGCATTTCCTCAGAAACCAAACGACCGCGTCAACACTTCATCGATATATAATCAATACGTATTGATTGTTGTTTTTATCGTAATATCCCATGATTCTCGTTCATCCCTTCTAACTATGGGTCCCGTTCATGAGTATTTTACTCGGCTAGACCCCCGCCCACATAGCTATTCAATGACTGAAAAATCGTATAATATTATTATGATTAAATAAGGAATTTTATCAAAAAATTGTCAGGATATTTTGTGTATTACTCTTTACTCTCTTTACTGTTTTACTTGTTTCAGTCATTTTGACTGTGGTCATGTTGGAGCACCGCCTTTAGTCGAGCAAATCGACCCCAAGACTTATTCTTTGTAAGCCCAGTACTTATTCTATCGGTCTCTTGGAATTTTAAACAATATATTGCACATAAATTTTAACAAGAGAACATTGTGACTGGAGTAAACAGAACAGGAAGTCACACATGGATGGAAGAATCGCTGAAGAGGTCACTGGTGTGTGACGAAAGATTTCCATACAATGGATATAAAATAAAATAAGAACAATAATAAACGGGTGCAGAAGGAATATACCATGCGTGTGTTTATTTGGAAGAAAAAAATGACCGTTCCGAAATATGAAAATATTGCACATAAATTGTAACAACAAAATCTTATATGGACCCTCATTAAGAAACACTGATTCTAATCCCAGGCCAACCCTCATCAGGTACACTTAATACCAATGACAGTCCACTGCTGGCCACATTACTTAGTATATTTAGGACGACGTTATTCTAGGCATCCTTCATATGTTTAAGAATGTTGGCTGTGGTATGAGGGATATTTGGTTGCTATTTTTAGTATGGCTCTGAGTTATTAAATGAGGCGGCAAGATGGCAGAAACGTTAGCTGGCCGGGCGATGTGCTTAGCGGTATTTCTTCTGTCCTTACATTCGAAGTTTGAATTCCGCCGAAGTCGACTTTACCTTTCATCCTTTCGGGGTCGATAAATTAAGGATCAGTTACGCACTGGGGTAGATGTAATCGACTTAATCCGTTTGTCTGTCCTTGTTTGTCCCCTCTAAGTTTATCTCCTTGCTTGTGAGCAATAAAGAAATAAGAAACTTTGCACTCCAGGTGAAATGCTTAGTAGTATTTCGTTTGTCTGAGTTCAAATTCCGCTGAGGTCGACTTTAACTTTCATCCTTTCGGGGTCGATAAATCAAGTACGAGTTGCGCACTGGGGTCGATCTAATCGACTGGCCCCCTCCCCTAAAATTTTGGGCTTTGTACCTAGAATCAAAAAAAATATCTACAGTAGTAATAAAGGCTTCTGCATATAAATTTCCTTCAATCAATTTCGGTGTAAGGTGTCCGAGATATATTCCTCTTTATAGTCAAACAATTTCAAAAATTCCCCTGCCGTTCCTATCTACAAGAACGCTCAATCTATACATTCTTTCTTTTACTGTTGGAAAATGTCCAAGTCATAAAGTGGAAAAAAAAAATCGATTGTAAATATTCTTATGTTATCTCACATTTAATATTATCTTATTTAGTATATTAAAGCGTTTATTTGCAAATAATTTTGTCGGTTTTACATTATGACGTCACAGTTCTTTTGTAACGCTTCTCTCTCATCGAACAATGAACCTAGCGGAGAAATATAAATAAAACATTATACATATTTCTTTCAGAGGATCTATTCTACTACAACGATGGTTTATTTCTTGTTTACTAAAATTTCTAAAGCTGTTTTTAATGTCATCGGAGGAATTGTTACTTACGTGTCTTAATCAGTCGAGGGAAAAGGAGGGACCCCCCTACACCACCGCCAATATCCACCAGCCTCACCACCACCACCCGCAACCCACACACGTCCGCTGATGATCTTCTCTTTTTGCATGGGAGAAGAGAGAACGACAAGAAGTGAAGACCAGTTTACATACACACACATACATGTGCGTATATATATATATATATATATATATAATATATATATAATATATATATATATATAATCTATATATATATATATAGTTATATATATATATTATATATTATACATATATATATACATATATATATATATATTATATATATATGCATACATACATACATAGACATATGTAGACACACACATATATATATATATGTATAGATATGTATATATATATGTATATAAATATATATACATATATGTACATATGTATATACACATACACACTCAAACACAGAAATATGTATGTGTGTGTGCGTATATGTTATAATATATATATGTACATATATAGACCCACACAGAAATATATAATATATATATTATATTATACATATATATATATATATATGCTCACACTATATATTCATATATGTACAATATATTTAGAATACCAACGTAGATATATTATATATATATATATATACTATATATATATATATATATATATTATATATATATCTATATAATGATTAATAACACGAACATACTATATATAAGTGTGATATAAGTGTGAATAAAGCAACATATTCGTGTGTATTTGTGAGTATGTGTGAAGGGTGGGGTGAATAGCATATGAATTTTACAATTGTTTACCTCTATGGTCATCATTGTGTGTTGCTAGCAGGAAATATAGTAGAAGAGAGCAAGAACCGTTAGTTTTGAAGTACTAAGAATCAATAAACGAATATACCAAGTTATACTGAAATCAGAGTTCTCGCCCAAATGTTGGCAGGAAAATTGACCCAGCTAAAATCACTTAGGAGACCCCTAGCCTATGATATCACACAAGGGATTTTAACCAAGAATTATATCATGGAAGAGTAAAGTTCAGCCAGGCGTCTTCGAGGTTATGTTCCTTACAATGTTTTGGAGATTAGTTTTATTAAGCTTGGCCTCTCAATTTGGGATCAAGAATTGGACGATGGCTTCTGCTCTTCAAGCTCAGGTAGATACTGGATCTCTTTGGTTCCACTCTTGGCCCTACTTGGAAATTCTCCTATATTAGTAGGATTGCATCATAAATGTGTTTACACGTATTAAGTTTTATATAATTCCCCATCCTCTCCCTTTCTTTGATCTTTTGTCTAACACCACCACATTGTAAGCTGCCCGGGTAATGTACCCCGCAACGAAGGCCTTCTGGCGAATAAAATATATCGTTATGGGCAGAATCCAAAGTGAACATGCTAGAGGAAAGCGATAGCGTGTTGGTGAGCAAAGCAGAGGGACAAGAGACAGTTCATAGGTATAAGAGTTTCACATAATGGACGCCACTGCAATCACCGAGATAAGTTTCCAGCACAATACGTTGCCATTGCAGTTCACTGTTAAATTTTTTTCTATTTTTGAGTCAGTTGTGCTGAAGTTAGTCATTTACAGTTGGTGAGATTCAGACTGAATACATGTACGAAATATTACGGATGTCAAAAGACTTCGAAAGGAACGAGGTTATCCCGGAAGCGTTCGCGAATATGACAGTCGCGTTTTGGCGGCTTGTCAATATCCTGCAAATCTATCTATCTGTCTGTCTATCTGTCTGTCTGTCTGTCTGTCTGTCTGTCTGTCTGTCTATCTATCTATCTATCTATCTATCTATCTATCTATCTATCTATCTATCTATCTATCTATCTATCTATCTATCTGTCTGCCTGTTTCTCTGGCCGTCCGTGCGTCTGACTGTCTATCTGTCTTCTTGTCGATGACTTCTATACAAAGATGCCTAAAGGGTCGGGACCCGTCGAGCGCCACGCGTCCATACATGCTAGTGAGTGATTGTGAGCGAACTGCCTCTCTCCCTCTCTCTGAATGATAACGTGCAAAAAAAAAATAGCGAAAAAATTAAAGACAGTTTGCCAATAAATTGGACAAAAACAAATATATGTAAATATGAATGAATATAAACAAAAAACATTCTCGAAGCCATTGTTATCGATGAGCAGGTATGCTTCAGGATGAAGTATTGATTTATACATGATGTGAAAACAGCCAACAGAAATCGATCTACGGGTTGGTCTGCTGGCATTTTTATTCACTGCTTGAAGACCCTGGGCTACTGAAGAGCGAACTGCAGGAGAAATGCAAGAGAAGACAAAAGTGTCTCGTGATGTTAGTCTGGGGACGACGTGGTAACTGGGTAGATACGTACTTAGGTAGTATGTGATGAAATTCATTGTTTGTATTTGATTAATACCCCGACAAATAAACAAATAAAACCTGTCTCTATAAATATATGTTTTCTTATTACCCACAAGGGGCTAAACATAGAGGGGACAAACAAAGACAGACAAACGAATTAAGTCGATTACAACGACCCCAGTGTGTAACTGGTACTTAATTTATCGACCCCGAAAGAATGAAAGGCAAAGTCGACCTCGGCGGAATTTGAACTCAGAACGCAGCGGCGGACGAAATACCGCAAAGCATTTCGCCCGGATTGCTAACGATTCTGCCAGCTCGCCGCCTCTATAAATATATAATTGAATTAGATTAGACGAAGAGAGCATATAATGAAATACCACTCAAAATGGCGGTGCCGCAGCATGGCCGTAGCATTTGGGTTGAAACGGGATGAAAGAAGACAGCTTTCTGGTAATTCCAAAGGACAATTAAGAAATCGTGATACCTAAGCAGCATATATTACTCTTCGTATTGCAGGTATTCGGGTGAGTGTTCACAAAATATTCTTCATAGATTCTAAGCCATTACTGGCGATAATGTTGGACCATAATAATGTCTATCAGTTGAGAGCTGGTCTTAATGTAAGAGGTTTAAGTATTGTCGTTAATTTATCTGAGGTATTTTCTTTTCGTCGTCTGAAGAGACTTAATTATCCGGATAGAATATAAGCTGAATGAAATGAAAAAATGTGTACCCGTTTCGGCTGAATTCAACGTCTCCTCTGTATAACACACGCACACACACACACACACACACACACACACACACAACACACACACACACTTCCAGAAACATGTTACGTAAATCCATACGGCTGCATATTGAACATGTTCAAAATGTTGCGACAATACAGATTATTTATGTGTGTATGTATATCTATATCACATATTTTGTGTAATGATTTGAACAATCAGAAGCTGCCGTAGCCGTCTGGATAATGACTCCATTGTAAACGTATTGTGTTAAAAGCACAATATACCACCCAGCCAAAGGAACGCGGTGTCCCGGAAGCACTCGCGAATGTAACAGTCGTGTTTTGGCGGCTTGCCAATGTCCCGCAAATCTATCTGTCTGTCTGATTGTCTGTCCGTCTGTGTGTCTATCTGTCTGTCTTTCTGTGTGTCTATCTATCTGTCTGTCTATCTATCTATCTATCTATCTATCTATCTATCTATCTATCTATCTATCTATCTATCTATCTATCTATCTATCTATCTATCTATTTATCTATCTATCTATCTATCTATCTTCTATTTTTCTGTCTATTACTCTGACTGCCCGTCCGTTTGACTGACTATCTGTCTTCTTGTCGATGACTTCTATAAAATGATACTTATAGGTCGGGACACCTCGACCTCCACGCCTCCATACATGTTGGTGACTGATTCTGAGTGAACTGCCTCTCTCCCTCTCTCTTCACACACACACACACACACACACACACACACACACATACACACACACACACACATACATATATATATATATATATATATATATATACAAACTCATATACACACATACACACACACATGTATATATTTATTATATATATACATGATTGAACGCCACGCTTGGCTATCCAAGTAAGTTTATCTTATATATATATATATATACCTGTGCGTGTGTATGTGTGTGTATGAGTGTGTGTCTATGCGCATGTAGCATGTGTATGGAGGCAGACGTGCATGGATATATTTTATTGATTTAAGTATATATAAAGAGAGAGAAAAAAAAGGAAAAGAGGGAGCCACAGATAGACAAAGATTTATACACTCTCTTGCACACACATACATACCCACACACAACACACACACACACACACACAACACACACACAAACCACACACAACATATACACGCATACATAAATATGTATAATGTAACTGTTGCGCTGCGTGCATGAAAAGTGATATTTTCTGTATATATATATATATATATATATATATATATATTATATATATATATATATATATATATATATAATATATATATATATATATAAAGAGAATATAAATAAACGATCAGAACTCTGCACTATTCAATCTAAGATACGTAGTTGACATGCTGAAGAATTTCTTATACAAAGATAGGTCAAGCCCGGTTGTCTTCTCTATCGACATTTGGAAAATACGTCAAGAATTTTCCGAAACAAAGAACCGAGTCTTACATGGTACAAACCTTGGTAAAGAACACGAAGAAGAAGAAGAAGAAGAAGGAAAATAATCAAAGAAACTGTGCTTCTATTTCTCGGTTGACTTTCGATTTACCGTTCTGATTGCGAAAGCATGCAATACAGAGAAATAAAAGAAGGCGCACTTTTATACGCACACACATACGCAAGTAATCGCGTGTTCATGCACATAATCTATCTATCTATCTATCTATCTATCTATCTATCTATCTATCTATCTATCTATCTATCTATCTATCTATCTATCTATCTATCTATCTATCTATCTATCTATCTATCATCTATCTATCTATTTATCTATCAATCTCTAAGTGTGTATACGGACATATAGACACGTATGTATGTACATATGTATACATATATATATATATATGTGTTTTTGTGTTATGTATATATATAGGAAATTCCTCCTTTCTTAGTACTACTACTATATATATATATATATAATTATATATATATATATATGTATATTATATATATATATATATATATATATTACATACATACACAATATAATTAATATTATATATACATATACACATAATATGTATATATATATTATATATATATACATATACACACAATATATATATATATAATATATAATATGTATGTGTATGTGTACACACACGCGTGCATACACACACACTTACAGATATTTCATTTATATGTGTGTATATAGATATCTACGAATGCATCAGTCTATCTACATTTCTATCTTTCTCTCTAACTGCCTGTCTGTATGATTTTCAGTATGTTCTCTCTCTAAACCATCTCTCCCTCTCTCTCTCTCTCTCTCCCTCTCTATCTATCTATCGATCGATCTACTTTTATTTCTATCTATGCATCTGAATATTTATCGATGAATTAAAAATGTAGGAAGGTAAGAATCCAAGCCGTGTGCTCTTGAAGCCAGTCTGCTAATTCCATTATTACAAACCAGTATGTTGTTGATGTGGTTATTGTATTGGTGTGAGGTGAATATTAGAGTTGAAAATTCAGGAATATGGAAAATTTGTCAGTCTCGTTTATACATCATTACACGTGTTTCGTTTGCTAATAGGGAATCACGGTAATGTACATGTGTTTTTTTGTAAATTGGTACTTATACTATCGTTCTCTTGTGCTGAATCGCTAGGTCACTGAGACATAACGAAAGCAAAGGCTGCCAAACGTGGTAACGTACAGACAGACAGACAGACAAACAGACACACATACATACACACACGCACGAGATGCACACGACCACATGATTCCAGATTCAGTAGCAATGCATAATACCTTGGACAAGTGTCATCTACTCTGCCCACGGGCCGACTAAAGACTTGTGACTGTATTTGGCGCCAGAAAACTGAAACCCAACCGTAAATATATTATTATATATATATTATATATATAGATATATATATATAATTATATATATATAATATATAATATTACACATACATATATATATATATATAATATATATTATATATGTGTGTATCTATATATATACTATATAATATATACACATATATATATATATATATATGTGTGTGTATGTGTGCGTCTACGTTTGTGTGAGTGTGTGTGTGCATGTCTTTATGCCTATGCTTGTCCCCAAACCATCACTTGATAACCGATGTTGGTACGTTTATGTGTACGTAACTTAGACGTTCAGCAAAAGATACCGATAAAATAAGTACAAGGCATACAAACAATAAGTCCTGGCAGACGTTTTCTTCGGAAGAAAAATATTTTAAGGCGGTACTCCAGCATGACCGCAATCAGATGACTGGAACTGGTCAAAGAATAAAAGAATGAAAAAACATACGTAAAGACAGACAGAGACACACACACATACACACACACACACACATATATAGATATATATGTATGTATATTCATATATATATATATGTGTATGCCTATATATATATATATATCTGCATATATATATGTATATGCATATATATGTATATAAATATGTGTGTATGTATTTACACATATATACGCACATACGCACATGCCCGCACATATAAATAATGTGTGTGCGTGTATAAATAATATATATATATATATATATATATATATATATATACACATATGTACGTATGTTCAGGTTCTTAGTGTTCAAATTATTTAAAATCTAAATTGCCCAGTCAGTGATGTAGAGCACGAAACCATATTTTTATTTCGACGTTTTCGACTGCGAGAATATCAGAAGCGTCGTGATAAAAGAGAATTGTTCGATCTGTTGGAAGTTCAAACAACAAAACATAAGAGAAAATCTGGAGAATTATAATATATACAACGAATGAGTTGACATCAACAACCACAGATTGTTATTACATTATCTAATATAATAAACTCTGCGTATTTTAGGAGAATACAGACTATACGTATGCAGAAATTCTGTATATTCATAAATAAATTTCTATTCTGTCCCACTGAAGTGTAGCAGTTAGAGGAAGAGAGTCTGGAAAAAGAGAGGAAACTATTAAGTGACGTTAAAGAGCGGAAGAGAGGTACACTCGTACGTTCTTATATACATATACAGAGTGCCTCAATAGAATGTATACGCATTTGAACACTTATAAAGGCAATATTGATTAAGAGATAACTCAGATTTACCCGTAAGAATAGATGATGGCGTCAAAATTTAGCTTTGAAGAAAGGAAATTTATCCTAAAATGCTATTGGAATTATGAGAACACAGTTGAAGTCCAAAGACGGTATAAATGACAATTTTAGTTTAACCAACCTAAACGCGTATCCATCTCTCGAATCATTAACAAGTTTGCTGAACTGGGAGATGCCATTGAACAAAAATGCACTCAAATACCTAATGGACCTTTTTTTTTTGCTGTTATTAATTCGATTACTTCCTGTTGTTAACAATGGATGGATCAAAATGGATATCAATTTGAAGACAGACGATTACAAAATGTTTAGAAAATTGATTTAAAATGGATTCTGCTTTATATAATTTAATTAATTTGGGCAAACATTTTTTAGGTGTTTAAAGGCATTTTAATTACATTTGTAACACACACACACGCATACACACCCACACACGCACACACACAAACACATAGAAACACACACACACACATACACACACACAGATATACACAGTTATATATAAATGATAAATCTACTGGAGTCGAGCACACAATTTGTTACTAGATTCATGGACACTGTTAATAACCACACCAATGAGTTAGCTGTATCTCTTTTCACTAAATTAGTAGACTTAAATTACAAAGCCAGATTGATATACACGTGACCCACCAATGTATGTCAGTCATACATTTCAGTTCATACAATATTGAACGAGTGATGTTACATACGTCTAATAGAGCTATCGTAAAACGGAAGGAATATTACAAACATCTGCGGAATTCGAACGCTGTGTCTACTGTATAACCGTGTTATCCACAGCATCTAGTACACTTAAATTAGTTAGCTTCAATAATCGGGTAGTGATCAGTGAAACATATCCGTATCTTTGTCCAGAGTATCACAGACACGTACTTACATACGTACACACACACACGTACATACGCATGCACGTATGTATATGTATGTATACGTACACACATACATATATAGATACATGCATGCGTACATGCATACATGTATGCATGTGTGTATATATGCATGCATACATGCATACATACGCACATACAAACATACAAACATACATTTATTTTTGTTTAAAAAACTCCATTTTTTTTCTCTGTGGCTTTGAGTTCTATCCTACATGCGTTGCTCCAGCATGTCCGCATTTCAACGACAGAAGCAAATAATAGATAAAAGATGCATATACTTCAGAAGAAACCAAAGTAACATCGTCCGTAATATTCGAACGCTATATACACCACAAACCGTATAAGTGTGCCAACCTGTACATCACAGTTGTATATGAAATTGCTGATAACTTAAATGCTTAGACTTTAATAGAACGGCTAGACTGAGTTATTAATAGCCTGTCATTCTTTGGATTCAATCCATGAACGTATTCATATTAAAGAAATTAATTATTCATAATATGTAAGCGTATTTCTTTTACGATGCTTTCACTTAGAGTGGCACCTGTTTTCTTAGAAGTTAATAGACACACTGAAGCTCAAAAAAATGTTACAAATTTAGAATACATATTTCCTTTCAGACCATTGTATAAGAGCAGCGTGAGGTCAGGAAGACACATTCTCTGCAAATGAAATAATATTATATATAATATTATATGATAATAATAATATATAATGCTAGTTGACAGACCAACCACCGGGAGGTTTTCTTGCCGGCCGCTAGGTAATACTTGCTTGACTGATTTCCATTTTGAGTCTATTTTCTTATAAATTACATCTAATTTTCTTTGTCATATTTATTCGTTTAATAGCACTCACTCGTTCGGTGAATATTTCTTTCATTATTTTAATATCTCTCTTTTAAATAAACTCAAAATTAGCTCATCTTCGTGGTTATTTAGCATGCTAGACATAGCCGGGATCAGCTGGGTATATTCAAGGGCCTATAATATACCGAATAGCCATACTATCTCTGATATATTTTGATATCAAATAACGCCGGTATTGCTGGCAGGCTGGGCGAAATGCTTAGAGGTATTTCGTCTGCCGTTACGTTGAGAGTTCAAATTCCACCGAAATCTGAAGATATAGAATTGTTCGAATTTGTATAAATCTTCTTGTCCATTTCCTCGCATTCAAATTTGTGTAAAAAAGGACAACAACTTTAGAGTGACTTTTAGATATTTGACATCTAATCCAGCATAATGGCGTTGTGTCTCCAGCACCCTTAAGAATAATTATATATATATAATCATGTGTGTATATATATATAATATATAGAGGAGAGAGAGAGAGAGAGAGATAAATAGATCGATTGATAGATAGATATAGTCGTATATATATATATATATATATATATATATATATATATATACATATAAATATATGAAAGAATGGAGTTGAACGACGAATTAACAAAATTCCTATATTTTCGACATATGTTTCGAAGGCCGCATATTCCTAATTGCGAAGGAATGAGGAGTACATTATGCCGCTTTCTCATCAGGAAAAGCAAGGAACTTATGTCAACATCAAAATGCACAAAAAACTTTTAGATGATTGCTCACACGGAGCCCATAGCGATAATGAGTGTCTCTTTAAAATATTCCTTTATAAGGAGTGACGTCAAAATGGTTGGATGTAGAAGAATCTAGAAGGTTCTAAAGGTTCAAGGGTTCAAACGAAGTTGGAGGAGAGAGGCATAAGAATAGGAAGGTGAAAGGGTCATATGAATGGTGAATTTTGTTATTTTCTTTTGTGAATGAGTGCCTGTGTGTGTGACTGTAAATAACTGCATTAATGTGTGTGTGTGTGTATGTGTGTGCGTGATTGTGTATGTGGATGGGTAGATGTCAGAAAACAGACAGTGGTGAGGTGACAGGTTTGTGTCTGTTTGTTTGATTGTGCTTACTATAGATAGAGGGAAAGAGAGAGAGAAAGAGAGAGAAAGAGGAGTGCGAGGTAAAGGGACAAAGGCAACACATACCTCACTGGATTGGGTAGTAGTTCTTTGAAAGTATAAAAAATTTTATATATATATATATGAGTGTGTGTCTATGGCTGTACGCATAAATATTGCATTTCTGCAGTATAAAGAGAGAGGGAGGGAGATATGGGGAGACAGAGATGGAGAGGGAAAGAGTGAGGGAGACAGAGAAATTTGAAGAGTGAGAGAGAGAGAGAGAGATGTATGTATATCAAAGAAGATGAGATATATATTTCCTAAACGGTTTTACGATCTGCTAAATAGATTTTAGGCAAAACTTCGCTATAGAGATGCAATAGAACCGAAATACGATCAAAGCTGGTAGCGTATATATAGTCGCCCTCTGCATGTAGAATTGTATTAAGAAGAAAGGCTTCATGAGACTACGATTCAGTGATCAAAGATGACTTGATAAGTCAATGATTCAATGATGAGTGATAATAATGCTGAAACCTGATCATATATGTCACCTTTCGAAATAGGATCGATAAGAATATCTTCGTAACTATGGAAACACAATTTTCTGCTTGTTTTCTTTCTGTAATTGAGAGTGAAAATTCAAATATCGGATTTTTTTTTGTATGTCATTAAGTGTATCATCGCTTCACTTATATATATCTGCGCATACAAGTAAGTGTACACTCAAGCGTACGCAAACACTTCTAATTCTATGTATGTATGTATGTATGTATGCATTTATGTATGTATATATGTATGTATGTATGTATGTATGGTATGTATGTATGTATGTATGTATGTATGTATGTATGTATGTATCTATCTATCTATCTATCTATCTATCTATCTATCTATCTATCTATATATATATATATATATATATATATATATCTGTCTCTGTCTATCTACCAATCTCTCCATATATCTATCTGTCTCATCTCTATCTATCTATCTATCAATCTATCTACCAATCGATTTATCTATCCATCCATCTATCCATCGATCCACACATATGCATACACACACATATATATATATACATATGTATATATATATAATATATATATATATATATATATATAGATATATATATAATATAATACATATATGTGTATATATACACTCATACATATACACACACATATATATATATGCATTCACGGACAAATACGAACATACACACGCAATCAAATAGACAAACATGCAAACACATACACACACACACATACACACACACACACGCACACACACATAAGTATACGTGAGCTACCAATGTGTGTTTATGAATCCCTGTATGCAACGACATATACATTTCTGTAGCAGCGTCAGATGTTATCCATTCCGCTTTCGTTTGCGTGTCCTACCACGGGACCTGTAAAATCAATAACCACTTGCCTAAAAGAAGCGCCGTCTTCTTCTTCTTCTTCTTCTCTTCTTCTTCTTCTTTATCTTCTTCTTTATCTTTTTGCTTCTTCGTCTTCTTCTTCTCCTTCTGCTCCTTCTCCTTCTTCTCTTCTTCTTCTTCTTCTCCTCTTTCCTCCTCTTCTCTTCTTCTTCTTCTTCTTCTTCTTCCTTCTTCTCTTCTTCTTTCTCCTGCTTCTTCCTTCTCCTCTTCTCTCTCCTCTTCTTCTCTTCTTCTTCTTCTCCTCTTCTTCTTCTCTTTTTCTCTTCTTCTTCTTCTTCTTCTCCTCTCTTCTTCTTCTTCTTCTTCTTTGCTTCTTCTTCTCCTCCTCTCTTCTTCTTCTTCTTCTCTTCTCCTTCTCCTTTTCTTTTTCTTTCTTCTGTTTTCTTCTTCTTCTTCTTCTTTTTCTTCTTCTTTTTCTTCTTCTTCTTCTTCTTCTTTTTCCTCCTCTTCTTCTTCCCCTTCTTCTTCTTCCCCTTCTTCTTCCTTCCTCTTTATCAACCAAGGTTATGTGTCATGGAAGCTTGAGTTCTTTGTTGAGGAGAATTCTTGACGTATTTTTGCCAAACGTCGAATAGAAGACGTCGATGCTTGAACAGTTCTGCTATTATTTATTCTCGAGCATGTCAACCACCTTTCTTACGCTGAACAATCCCGGAATTAATAATAACGCTTTCCGTCATTTATATCAAGTGCGTTTGATACATACCAGCGTACATACTACCCTCCATGCCTACATACATACATATAAACATACATACATATACACATACATGCATAAATACATACATACATACTTGCATTCATACACACATACATAGACACCCACTAAACTACATACATATATATTCATAGAAGCAAATATAAAATCTAACATACACATATGCATGTTTATATATATATTATATATATATATATATATATATATATATATATATATATATATATATATATATATATATAATATAATTCGAGACAAAACCACTATTTTGCAAAACAAACAAGGAAAGACTTAATCAATACATAAAAATTTTTAATATAAAGAAATAAACCGCCACTACAATCGTTTCATGTCTTCAATGACATTCGTCAGGTGGATTTTCGATCTCCTAATTAAAACAGATTTGGAGATCGAAAATCCACCTGACGAATGTCATTGAAGACAGGAAACGATTGTAGTGGCGGTTTATTTCTTTATATTAAAATTTTTATGTATTGATTAAGTCTTTCCTTGTTGGTTTTGCAAAATAGTGGTTTTGTCTCGAATTATATTATATAATATTTTACTATAAAATTGGATTTAATCCTAAATCTGATTTTTCCCTGTAAATTTGGATTTATTCCCTAATATTTATTATATATATATATAATATATATATATATATATATATATATATATATATATATATATATGTATATATGTATATATTTATATATATACACACACAGACATATATATATATATATATATATATATATATATTACACTCACCCACCATAACACTATCCATAGTATATGTGTGTACACACGTACATATACAGAGGCACTCGCACAGACATACACACATATACATTCATGTATACTTACGTACATTTGTACTTACGTACATGCATATACACTCACATATACATATATAAATATATGTATGTATATATATTCGTATACACACACAGACACACAGAGAAAGGCATACAGACAGAGCGTTTAGGTTTGGGTCAGTTTGTGGAACGTATATATATTTTACGAACCTGCAACTGCTTGAATCATAGCTTTGTGTTTCACGTTACCGGTTATTCAAACGATTGAGCAAGAGTGCCTCGCAGTATTCCGTAAGCAAACTATTTGCAGACAGTTAAATGTGTATCTAGTAGTGATTAATCATGTACATCGAAATAAAAGGGTTTTCCCCATATGTATATATTCATATGAGGATAGACTGTGTGGTAAGTAGCTTGCTTACCAACAACATGGTTCTGGGTTCAGTCCCACTGCGTGAAACCTTGGGCAAATGTCTTCTACTATAGCCTCGGGCTGACCAAAGCCTTATGAGTGTATTTGGTAGACGGAAACAGAAAGAAGCCCGTCGGATATTTGTGTCTGCGTGTTTGTCCCCCACCATCGCTTGACAACCGATGCTGGTGTGTTTACGTCCGCGTAATCTAGCGGTTCGGCTAAGAGACCGATAGAATAAGTACTATTCTTACAAAGAATAAATCCTAGGGTCGATTTGTTCGACGAAAGTCGGTACTCCAGCATGGCCGCAGTCAAGATAACTGGAAACAAATAGAAAATACAGGATACAGTGAGAAATGTATTATATAATCGTATGGCTCTTAATTATTTAAGTCCAATCACAAACATTGCACCACGTGAGTTGTAATAGGACAGTACCGCCTTCGAGAACCGAACTCTATACCTGCCGAATACTTTACGATCATAGTATCCATTACAGCAAATCGATCATATAACGGCTTTAGCCCAAATAAACATCACCATATATACACAAATATATACTGTTTACGTCACAAGCATTCAGAGAGTTCGAGAAATATGAAATAAATCGTTTCTAACGGAGGAAATCGAAGTGTTTATAGCTTTATCTACTTTTGTGTTTCTCTGATAAATACAAATATATGTGTTTATGTCTGTGTGTAATTGTGTGTGTTTGTCTGTGTGTGTGGGCGTGAGTGTGTGTACTTATTATGCTTATATGTGTTTGAGTGTTTGTGGAACTGGGTGACGTACGTAGAACTGACTGAATAAATTTGAATATACTATATAAATGAAAAAGATACTGAAAAAAAAAATTGGCAGAAGTTGTTAGTAATTCTATGTAGCAAAGAAAACATTGGTATATGATGAAACGTGAATTGATTCAGTGAAATTATTTGGCGTCTTTCTCGGAGATTTAAAAAGTAATTTACATAGACGCAGGCGTTGCTGTGTGCCAACAACATTGCTCCACAGCCTCGTGGTTCTGGGTTTAGTCAAGGCGGCGAGCTGGCAGAATCGTTAGCACGCCGGGCGAAATGCGTAGCCGTATTTCGTCTGCCGTTACGTTGTGAGTTCAAATTCCGCCGAGGTCGATTTTGCCTTTCATCCTTTCGGGGTCGATAAATTAAGTACCAGTTACGCACTGGGATCGATGTAATCGACTTAATCCGTTTCTCTGTCCTTGTTTGTCCTCTCTGTGCTTAGCCCCTTGTCGGTAGTAAAGATATAGGTTCTGTGTTTAGTCTCACAGTGTATTACCTGGAGCAAATGTCCTCTACAAACCCCAGTGGCGATCCACCAGCTTTGATCAACCATTGATCCAAATTGCTTCCCAGACCATGAGAATATATATATATTTGTGTCTTTGTGTTTGTCCCTCACCACCACTGGACAGCTGGTGCTGGTTTGTTCCAGTTTTTTAAAACTCAGAGGTCTGGTATAAAACAGCGATAGAATAAGTGCCATGCTAAACAAATGATGGCATAGATTTCTTGGGCGAAACCCTTCAAGCCGCTTCCCCAGCATGAGCACAGCTAAATCAATGAAAGAAGAAAGTGGTTAAAAAAAAACATAAGAGACACAGAGTACTTTTTGACAAGATGGAAACACAAACCACTGCCAGTGCTTCAAAATGACCACATCTCACTGCTTCGGACTTTCACGTTCAAACTGACAAAAACAGTTGCAAATAGTCCAGACATTATATTACAGGATTTTAGACAAAACCCATGCCTCCTCATTGATATGACTTTTCCAATGGACATAAATGTATCTGTCAAGACCTACCAAAACTGAACAAGTATAAAGATCTTGAAATAGAAATTGTCAAAATGCGGAACGTCAAGACTAAAGCAATACCTGTTGTCATAGATGCCCTAGGAATGATATCAAAAGGGGCTGACTACTACCTAGCCCAAGTAGCAGGAAATCCCAAAACGGAAGAAATTGAGAATAGTGCACATAGGAACTGCTCATATCCTACGTAAAATATTGTCTATGTAATCCCCAAATCAATTTAATCCGCAAACTGTTTAATCCGAACTTTTAAATGTACGTAATAACAAACACCTTGTGCCGTCATCTTAACATCACACTTTCATCTTATAATCAAATTACATTTAAAACAGACTTTTAATTTACCTGTGTTTTTTGACAGACATTCTCTAGAACAATACTCTCTGCAAAACCAAATATATGGCACCATAGTGGTAACACCCATTTGAACTACTAAACTGTTGTCGTTTGAGGTCTCTGGGTGAAGGGTGAAAGTTGGAGTCAACTTGTACAAACAGAAAGCAAAAGCGAAACATAATAATAATAATAATAATGATAATAATAATAATTATAATAATAATAATGATGATGATGATGATGGGGATGATGATGATGATGATGATAATAATAATAGTAATAATATTAACGAGCATGAAAAATAGGTGAAAATATTTAATGGTACGATTTTAAATAAACGTGATATAGTGAATATTTAGATTTTGTGACACCTGTATTTAACACTTATATTTGACGTATTTTATAGCAGATTGATAAAATAGGCACCTATTTATTGTAAGTGTTTAGAATTACAGACTGCGATAGTTGCCATGCATAAGAAATAGAAAATTCATTCAGTAAGTCCGGATTTCGCCATGTTCACCAAAATTCTTCCACTGTTGAACCTTCACTGAGCTTTTTGCTACTTCGCAGTTTCCATGTGTCTTCTTTTTCTTTTTGTTGTTATTGTTGTCGTTCTTCTTCTTCTTCTTCTTCTTCTTCTTCTTCTTCTTCTTCTTCTTCTTCTTCTTCTTCTTCTTCTTCTTCTTCTTCTTTTCTTCTTCTTCTTTTTCCTCTTATCTTCTTTTTCTTTTTCCTTCTCTTCTTCTCTTTCTTCTTCTTCTTCTCTTCTCTTCTTCTTCTTCTTCTTCTTCGTTTTTTTTTCTTCTTCTTCTTCTTCTTCTTCTTCTTCTCCCACTCTTTTCTTCTTCTTCTTCTTCTTCTTCTTCTTCTTCTTCTTCTCCCTAGCTTTCTATTAACAAAGTAAGTGAACTCGATATACCCAAACTCATATCTCTTCATCCCTTAACGATTAAACATCTTATTTCTCATCACCGCTCTTTTCTTTCAAATATATATTTTTTTACTTAAGTTTTTTTGCATAACATTCTTCAATTCGATGTCACCTTGTACAAACCACGTTGCGAGAAAACTCCGAATTGCAACGGGGCAAATCATCATTTGCTTTTTTAACCAGAAATATGTCCTGTCATATCGCTGGCACTTTTTAGTGCTTTCACGGTAACAGTTCATTTCCACCCAATAATGATACAAATCGATACCATTTTGAAATAAACGAGATATCTCCTGGAATTCTGTTAACCAATTTCCTGTTTTGTAGAAGGGGAAATGAAATATGAATCATTATTTATTAGCTATTATTGCCTAAATAAGATCAATAACATTAAACATTAACAGCAATACACACAACAGCACTTACATAACCAATTATCAATACATCAAAGAAACAAACGCGTTGAGTATAATCCACGTGAGAAAATAACAATGGCGGTGGAGTTTGTGGTGTTACTGCAGCAAAATTCGATAAATAAAATATAAATATAAATATAAATAAAACTGTAGTTGTGTGAGTGTCTGTCTCCTTCGATTTAGATTCCTAACTACTCCCACATTTTGCGGTGCAGTTTAACCAAAACCGGGTATCTTATAGTCGTGATTCATATCGAGCCCTTCTGGGTAGTAGCGCGCGTCTACGATGAGTCTACGATTTTAAAAATAATTTACCATCATTTTTTTCCCATTTTAACGCATATTTGTTTTAATATAAGGGAAGTAACTCTCTAAAAATGTCTACGATGAGTCAACGATTTAAAAATAAATTTACTATAATTTTTTTCCCATTTTTAATGCATTTTTTTGTTATTTTTTGGCTATAACTCTCTAGAAATGCTTATAAACCCGAGCAACGCCGGGCGATACTGCTAGTATAAATATAAATATGAATATAAATATAAATAAAAGTAAATATATAATTGAAGTGAGTAAAAGTGGGAGAGGAAAATATCTTTGGTCGAGTAGTGTGTGGGGCATTCATATGCTTCGTGTTTAATAAAATGGCGGAGAACATGATCGAGAGACGGCCACAAGAATTACATGACAGCGGCGAAAAATGATTTTACACTGTAAAGAGTTATGTGAAGAAATTGGAAACACGACAGTTACGCTTCAGCTACAACTTTCACAAGACTAAGCGATTTGAAAACCCGTAAATAGTAGAATTTAGGAACCTTTTTTTTTTACTTGAGGTGTTCACATAAACCATAGCTATTTTAAAATTAGTGAATGTAATTTTTTATTTGGTAGGACAGGCGTCGAAAATGCCACCGAAGTACGAATGCTGGAACCGTTGATGTTAATCCTTATTTATAGAGGTAAAAAAAAAAAGGTATTGTCAAATTGACATTAATGGCAAGAGAAGAAGGAGTGGGCTCTTATTTTATTTGGTTTCGTAAAATATTTATTGTGAAGCAGGTTGATGGCAGAATTGAGAAATGTGTGAACGAGCTCCGGGTGAAGTTGTAATTTACGATGATTACGAAACGACGAGAATACAGGGTTATACCGAAAAAGATTTACGTGAAAAAAAAAATCTTAAGCGTAAAGGATTCGTGGTTGACGTTGGAGACCAAAAGCCCACATGTCTTTTACAGTGAAACTGAAAGATGAAAGTAATTAAAATTAACAAATTTAGCTACGTTTCTTAATGAATCGTTACATCATTACAAATATTCGTTTCTACTCTACGCAAAAACCCCGAATTTTTGGGGAAGGTGACCAGTCGATTCGATCAACCCCAGTACGCAATTGGTGCTTAATTTATCGACCCCAAGAGGATGAAAAGCAAAGTCGACCTCGGCGGAATTTGAATATATATATATATATATAATATATTATATATATATATATATATATATATATTATTGGTAAATAGGCAGATAGAGAGAGACAGAAAGAGAGAGAGAGAGAGAGAGCGCGAGAGAACGAGAGCTAGAGAGATATATATGGGTGGATAGATATGTATATATATAAAATATAATATATATATATATACTATATATATATATTATATAATATATATATTATATATATATATACTATTATATTTACATATATACATATCTATCCATCATCCATATATCTCTATCTCTCGTTCTCTCTCGTTCTCTTTCTCTCTCTCTCTCTCTATCTGTCTATTTACCATATAAATACCTCCGTACCACTGTCTTGCTAACGCCAATGCATGCAAAAATTTCATGTGAAAAGATGCGTAATATTTGCGGCTGTATGCATTAGAGCGACAGCTCATCAAAATTTCAATGCGAGATGCACTCTTTACATAAAAGTCTGATGTGGTGCCAGTCAACATATAAAACCGCAAGCATTATGCAACTTTTCTCAGGGGAGTTTTGCGTGTAATGGCGTTACAAATAGCGTGGTACCGTAATAATTGTAAATGTTACATCAAAGATGCACTACATTCTTTCTTTGTCGTCTAACTTTGATTATATTTTACTCTTTGCTAGACTAGAACTTTAGATGCATCGGTGTGGTACGTGGATTATTTACGCCAACAGATATTCGATCTTCTTTGAGATTCCACTTTAGGAATACAAACAGCCAGGACTTCGATAGAAGGGTTAATTGAAAATACTCCAGTTTTCTACATATCCAGCAATTATCTATCTATCTATCTTTCTATCTATCTATCTATCTATCTATCTATCTATCTATCTATCTATCTATCTATCTATCTATCTACCTACCTATCTATCTATCTATCTATCTATCTATCTATCTATCTATCTATCTATCTATCTATCTATCTATCTATCTACTAATCCATCTATGTATGTATCTCTCTCTCTTTCTTATGTTCCCACATGACGGTGTTCAGCCAAGTCTGACCTTTCTTTCTTGGTTCGGCCGTTGTCCACGCAACATCTATATTCTTCCCTGTGCCTGTGAAATCTTGTATCCTTGCCATAAGGCTTTACTGCCACACAGGCCAGCTTAATTTAATTCGTCCTTAGTCGAAAGACACCTGTTGTTATGTCCTGTTATTTGTATTTGTGTAACGTTCTCCGTTTTTTTCCGTCCTTGGTTTTCGTATACATTCGCTGCCTTCTTGCAAGGAATATAATGCTCTTAGAGGTCAATGGCGTTGGAGAGCATAAATATTACGTTTGTAGTGGGGAAAAATTACCTGACACGGACATTGGATGTCATGCGGATATTGATAAAGAGCTACATGTGTCACGCCGATTCACGCCAACATCATGTCTGCAGCTCCATGCTCTGTAAGCATTGTACAGGTGGAAAAACGATTCCATGGACATTGTGAAATCTGTAATGGTGGTTTAGTATGTGTCCATTGACGGTGACATCATGCAGCTCCATCTATGTGAATAGGGCTTTAGACTTAACTCACATGCTATATGATTAATTCTTAGTCCCAGAGATGCTGCC
>NC_043007.1:27010295-27022795 GCF_006345805.1 Octopus sinensis
CCCCAGTGTCACTTTGATGGCATGAACTGCTCTCTCACTCAATAATAATAATAATAATAATAATAATAATAATAATAATAATAATAATAATAATAATAATAAAAACAACAACAACAACAGCATAAATGAGTTTCCGTTCACTACAGCTGTTTCAGACTTCTTCAATATGGATTTTCAGTACACAAGTTCGTTACCCCGGCTATAACTTGGTGCTTTCGAATCCTGTGTATATACATACATAAATACATATATACAGAAATACACACACACACCACACACACACACACACACACATATGCGCAGGAGTGACTGAGTGGTAAGTAGCTTGCTTACGAACTACATGATCCTGGGCTCAGGCCCACTGCGTGGAACCTTGGGCAAGTGTCTTCTAATATAGCCTCGGGGCGTTCAAAGACTTGTGAGTGGATTTGGCAGACGGAAACTGTAATAAACCCGTCGTATATATATATATATATATATTTATAGGGTGACCCCCCAAAACGTGAATCCAGAAGTTTTTGAATAGCAAGACGCAGAGGGATGGACCGAGATGAATAGTGGTTCCAGCAAGATGGGGCCATCCCCCATGCATCATATGACTCCCTAGCATGGCTGAGAGAATGATTTCAGGAGAGACTGATCAGTAGGAACTGTAACGTTAAGTGGGTACCGCATTCACCATACGTCGACCCCGACTGCTGGTCTTCCATAAACAATCTTGCCCGGTCTTGTGCCTGGGAGGGGAAATTTCTAGGTGCAATCCCATGGTCAGTTATGACCGAAGGTGGTTTCAGCATATATATATATATATATACAGGGAGAGTTTACGAAAAAAAACAAAAGACGAAGACAGGTGGTGTACAAAACAAACAGATGTATTAGTATAACGCTCAGGAATAGAAAAGTATTATATATATAAAGATTTAATATATGAAAGTCTTTATATATATATATATATATATATATATATATATATATATATGTGCTGGTGTGTGTGTGTGTGTGGGTGTATTATGCATATTAAAGTTTCTTCGCCAACGCTAACGTTTCTAGACTAAAAGTCAACACAAAATGGACTTTTAATCGAATTTTACGACTAAAAACCCTAAATGCTATGCACCAGCTTGGCTGCGGTCTAATGACTAAAAGGATTAAAACACAACCAAAAAAAAAAAAAACAACAATAAATCAGAAAGAAGGCATTTAGAAATTCGGATCAGTTCTTGAATGAGATATGGTAACACTGTGAGCAATGAGAACTGCATTAAATTGTTACTTCCTCAGTCTGCAAGTAGTTATGGTTGATTCCATGTTGACGCTGTAGAGTTCTTGGGCAGAAACGAATCGAGGTTTGCAATAAAGTCACAAAACACACACTTCAAATAATAATCATTTTATTTCACCCTTTATTTACATCTGATTTTAAATTGTTCGATATTTGTAATGTATTTAAGAAAATAAAAAAAACGTAATATTCTTGAAATATTTGGCACCGAACGAAGATGTACGCTTTTTTTTTTTTTGGAAGACTCGGATACTGCGGACTTCTGATATTGCAAAGACATCATTCATGCAAATAGGGGATTCTTTTTCTCCTTTCATATAATATTGGTCATAGACTATATTATATCCTTTATACATATACATATATATATAAATGTTAAAGAAGAACCATATACATACATATAGAGCTATATATATATATATATACATATATATATGCATATATATATTTACAGAGATATGTAGATGTCTAAATACAATTATCCACATTGATACACAACATCTATAGCTGAAGCGGGACCATGGAGATGTTTATAACAATAATTCTGTAAGAAGATATATTACAATCTAAACGTCCATTCTGTTTATATCTTCCTATTCTCTGTAATTCGGTTATGTCTTCTTGTTTTGTTGTTTTTTTTTCATTCTTCCTTCTCGCAAAACATCTTGTTTACTTGGGAAAATTAGTTTCCAGAAGAGTAAAGCATTTATCTAGTCATTTATTTATTTATTTATTCATCGTCTTCCCCGAGGAGACTCTGACGCAATGACGCATTCCTCGCTCCTTTTTGTGTTCAAAGTCCTCCTTTTTGTATTAAATTCTCAGATGGCCTTAGACAACTACAAACAAGTCTATTGATTTCTTTTTCGCTAAGAAGCAAACTAAGTTTGTTTGTATGAACAAGGAGAGGAGAAAATAATGTGATCTTGTCAATATTACTCAGAGTATTGCTGGGGATTTCATTCCTGGAAGCCAAATATGATAATTAAGAAAAAAACCTATCGCTTGTCTATACTCTGTTTTCTAACTTATTTCATTTTCTTAGCGCTTATCTCTGACTTGCTTCAATCATTACATTACTGCCATGCTGGGGCACCACCACAAAGTATTTGGTCGATCGAATCGACCGCTGTTGTTCATTTTTTACGGTTTGGTACTTATTCTATCGAACCTGTTTACCAATCCGCTAAGTCAATGGGATTTAAATAAAAATCCAACACTCGTTTTCAAGCGGTGGTGGGAGATCAGGTATAAATACGAAGACGTGCATACTTATATTCATGTATATACATACGACAAGCTTCTTTCAGTTTCCGTCCATTAAGTCCGTTCCGTATCCTGGTCAGCCCGAGGATACTGTAGAAGATATACACCGAAGGTGTCAAGCGGTTACTCTGAACTCAGAACCGGGTGGTGGCGAGCCCTACGACTTTCGCTCACTCTTTCTTGCTGTTTCTGTTGTACCTGTGTCTGAAAGGGCCAGCCTTGTTCTACTCTGTGTCATGTTGAATTTCCTCGAGTACTACGTTAAGGGTACACGTGTGACTATGGAGTGCTCAGCCACTTGCACGTTAATTTCACTAGCAGGCTGTTCCGTTGATCTAATCAAGTGGAACCCTCTTGTCGCAACAGACGTAGTGCCACGATGATATATATATATATATATAGATAGATATAGGTATATACATGTACAAGCACATATACATACTCGCATGTATATGAATGTATGTAAGTGCATGCGTATGTATATATAACGTGAATTTATAAAAAGCAAAAGACGAAGACGGGTATGTGAACAACAAACAGATGTATTAGTTTAACGCTCGGGAAGTGAGAGAGTCTTTCACGTTTCGAGCCTACGCTCTTCAGCAGAAAGGAACACAGAAATAAACAGGGGGAGTAAATAGAAAAAGGTTTAGTGACTAGCGATCTATCTTATATATATATATATAATATATATATTATATATATGTGTGTGTGTGGTGTGTGTGTGTGTGTGTGTGTGTGTGTGTGTGTGTGTGGTGTGTGTGTGGGCATGTGTGTATGTGTGTATGTATGTATATGCCGCAGAACCTCCCCAATCTAGGAGTCCTTAATTATGCGTTATCTTAGTATAATAATATAAAACCCTGAAGGCAATCATTCAATAGCAATATATGTAATCATCATAACGCATGAACCCGTTGATAAGTTCAAGCTTACGAGAATGAAGGGCTACTTAGAGTAAAGAGACATCCATGAACTGAGAGATTCCCTGACACCAAGTATATCAACCAATTATTTCTATCATCCGGTAGTAACGGACCTCAATGTGAACTATAAAGCTCTCATGCAGTTTTGTTATAGTCATTATATTGAACACTAAATAATTAATCCGAATCCACAGAGTTGAAAAATTAATCTACAGTAATTCACAAAGAGCAGAGTGTGTGGCAGATGGAAAATGGTATGTAATACCATATACTCTATGTATGAATAGATATAAAATGAAGTGCTAAATATTTCCTGTTTTTCAGTAAAAGAAAATACAGAAGGGTCAGTTAATTATGATTTTATTTAACACATTCCCCTCTCAGATTCACACACATATTGCAGCGTTGGCTCAGTTTGTTTTAAGTCGTATAAAAGAATTTGGAAGGTTGTGCCTCCATTAAAACAAGGAACATTTCAGCATGCCCTCTTATGTGTATATATATATATATATATATTATATATATATATATAATATAGTATATATATATATATATATATATATCGAGTTGAATGGCGAACTAATGTGTGGAGTGGAGCGAAAGCGCTTGAAGGGGACAGGATAACGCATGCAAAACTCTAGAGAGATTTAAAGAAGAGTGTTACGATCGAGAAGGTTAATTACAATGACCTTTTTGTGTGCAGTTTCTGAAAACCATGCCTCTCTTTTGCTGGGCTCAAATCTCATTTGCGACCCATGGAAAACAAGCCTCCATCAAATTTTCTGCCTATATGTCTGTGCACACCTTTGAATTCAGTGTATGCCAGAAGAGTTTTCAAATCAAACAGAGTTCCCCAAAAGCATTTTAAGATCCACAAAAATCAGAACTTATCTGCATCTCTTGGTGATCCAAATCAGATATGCAATCTATGTGGGTGTCTTTTCAAAATATTTTCTGGTTTAAAAAGCCACATCGGATGGATGCCATGATTGTTCTAAGGTATAGGTACAGAAGACGCCTCAAACTCTGCATAAGGAGTAGACAACCACCCATATATATATTTATATATTATATATATATATATTATAGTATATATATATATATATATATATATATATATAGATATATTATACATATATATTTCATTTATATATATATATATATATATAAGATATATATATATATATATATATATAATATATATTATTAGTATAATATATATATATATGTATGTATATATATATATATACATACATACATTACATATATATATATATTTATATATATACATATGTGTGTGTATATATATTAGATATGTATATGTATATGTATGTATATATGTTTATATATCAGTTGTATATATGTAAATGAATGTGAGTGCAAGCTGATTATGTATGTGTGTGTGGTGTGTGTGTGTGTGTGTGCGTATGTTTGTGTAAGAAGTATCAGAATTTATTGAACCCGGAATTAAAAGTGCAATAAATCTTGGGTCAACATTTCTGAATAAAAACTAATAATTCAAATAAGAATTTTTTTTCTTGCTTTCTTTTTTTAAAAATTTAACCTTTCGCTTTTAAAGTACGAACTCACTGCGGTGTATTACGTTACAACCCGTCTAATACATACACAAACACATACAATCGTATATACATACATACATACATACATACATATATATGTATATATATATATCTATATCTATATATATGTATATATATATATATATACATACATGCATACATATATATACATACACACATACATATATAATATATGTGTGTGTATATTTATATATATGTATATATATTATATATATATATGATATATATATATATATATATTATATATATATGTATTATGTATGTATATGTATGTAGTATGTATGTATTGATGTATGTATGTATGCATCTCTGTGCTTATGTATCAACCATAGATCACTTTTATTATTGTTGTTCCTAAGCCGGATACAAAATGTGGTCTGATCGTCCCTTACGGTTATTCTTGGACAGATGACACTTCGTCAATTAGAATAAATTTATTATTTTTCAGGAGGAATTTTATCATATTACCCTTGATAATTATAATGATTATATTGAATCGAATGCCTTGTGGAAAGGCAATTCTTCCTATTGTTTAAGTTTGTTCCATCCATTTCCATCTTGGCCTAAATTGGTTTAACGAAATATTCTTCCCAGTGGAAGCCTTTGGAGTGGCCTTTTTTCGAACTCACGGATATCTCTGAGCAAATACACGAGTTACCTGTGTACAAGGCAACATGTCAACCCCAGAAGAATTTTTGCTTTCGGTAGTCTGTCTTCACGTTGTTCACTCTGCTTAGTTCTCGTATTATCTCATTTCGGATTGCTCTCGAAATAATAATCCTAACATTGATTGTTCTTCGGCCTTCTTCGTCGCAGGCGATTGACAAAATGATAGCAAGAGCATAAGTACTTCACCTCACAAGAATTTAGGCCTGGGTTCGTCCCATTCGGCTAAACATTCTTCAAGGCGGTACCCCAGCATGGCCACAGATTAATGACTGAAACTAGTAACATATAAAAGATGAACGATATATACCTAATATATACTAATAAAGAAGGCGGCGAGCTGGCAGTAACGTTAGCAGGTCGGGCGAGATGCTTAGCGGTATTCCGGCTGCCGCTATGTTCTGAGTTCAAATTCCGGCGAGGTCGTCTTTACTTTTCATCCGTTCGGGGTCGATAAATAAAGTACCAGTTACGCACTGGGGTCGATGTAATCTACTTAATACCTTTGTCTGTCCATGTTTGTTCACTCTAAGTTTAGCCCCTTGTGGGTAATAAAGAAATAGATATACACTAATAAATCGGTGTTTGGTAAACAATGTAAGAACAAATGGAGATAAGGTATTGTTCTTAAGGTGAGCCGTGTTAGAAATTGTATTACATCCTTTAGAGAATTATAATGAATAATTTACTTGCAATGTGCCTGTTTCTCCATGGGAATTGAAACCGTATCATTGTTATTCAGGTATGTTTAATGTAAACATATATGTGTTTGAGATGTTATACCGGCGGGATCGACTGAATGCTTAACCGTAAACCATTTACTGCGGTATATAACGATCATAGTAAATGTTTACTTTGCAGACATCATAGCTGCCAAATGCTTCTATTTCCTGTTATTTTTTATTATAGAATGTCAATAGTAATTATTTATATACAATTTGCCGTGATAGCTCTAGGGGTCGTAGAAATTAAGGATTGCCACGTTCATGTATTTCACGAGAGTAGGCAGCACTGATGTTACTGGAATACAAACAAAAAAAAGAGCTAGTGGCGTATGTTAATATGAACGAAAAATCACTGTCAATGCCTCAGTAAAACCTAAATATGTACGTATACGTATATATACTTATATAGATGTTCATATTTTAGATATACTGGTATTCCGTCGTTTACGACAACGTGAATTCCAGCTGATCCGATGAATGGAACAACTTCTAGTCAAATTAAAATGCAAGTAACTAAGAACTCTACAGACGTGTGTACACTTAGCGTACGAGGGGTGTATATTAAAGATTCCTCCGACCCACTTCCCATGGACTGGGATAAACGAACGTGGCACAATTATTAATCATTCTCTACATAGCCACCACCAATGGTGACACGCGTTAACCATCACTTTATGCAGCTGTGAAGATCTCGTTTGTAGAAGTCTGTAGATTGTTTCTGGAGCCAAGACTCTACCTAGGAAATAAGTTCATCATCCGAAAAGTGCTTCCGGTTCAACTAAGAGTTCATGTTTGGAAAGAGGTGGAAGTCAGGTGGTGCAACGTTGGGAGTAAGGATGATGAGTAAGGGTGATGAGGAACAATTTAACAGCTGCAGGAGAGTGCTTTCATCTGGGCAACAAGCGCATTGTGAACTAGGATGTTGTCTTTGAGGAGGCAGACTCCTTTGGTCAGCATGCCTTGCCTTTCTGCATTGATGGCATTCCGTAATTTCTGCAGCAGATAAACATAATAATTGTGGTGCCCTTTGCCAGAAAATCTATCATAAGTACTCCACGCTGGTCCCTTGTCTGCTGAGGGTTGGACAAGAGCCTTGTTTTCGCAGTTCTCAATGAGATTCAGGGTAACACAGAATGTAACAAGGCTGGCCTTTTCAAATATAGGTGCACCTGTTTTTTTGCTAGATGAATGGGCTGGAAGAATGGGAAATAAAGTGCCATGTTGGGGACTGAACTCACGATCGAGAGCCGAGTAACCTGACCACTTAGCCACACGCCTTCACTTTACATGTATGTACATATCTTGCATACAATGACACGTGCTTTCAGATATGTGCGTGTGTGTGTGTGTGCGTGCGTGTTTGTATGTGTGTTTGTTTTCAAGTATGTGTCATTTGTGAAGTTAATGATAGTTCACACAAAGGAAATATATATTAAAGATTTAACATCATCCGTTTAATATTTTGCAAATAATGATGAGGTGAATTAATAAAGATTATATAATATTGGAATTGCATGGTGATTGCTCTGATGAAATCTCTGGTCTATTACCGTATCTCAATTGCTTTTAAACGTGTCACCCGCTTCTATACCCAGGTACATCGTTCCTCTCTTGAACTTCTTGTTAGTCATCATTTACTGTAATAGCTTTTGTTGTCGAATTACTGCCCTGTGCGACTCATTACCAGCCTTTTGTTTTCCTGTTTGCCTCAGGTTTACGATATTCAGTCTTTTAAGTTTTCTGTCAATGGGCATCTTTTCAATGTGAAGGCCCCCTTCTTTTTCTTTGTTTCGAGTCCCTTACAAAACAGTGGCTTCAAGGGAAAAGTTCCAAACCAACATGAATGAAAAAAATTCCAGGTAAAATCAAAAGGAAATTGTTATTGCTAGAGTCATTACAGATGCCTTCAGTTTGACGAAATGGCTCAATGGATGACGTAGAATAGAATTGTACTATTGTGTGGTGCAGAAGAACGTTGTCATTCCCTAGTAACAAGAATACGGCTCTGCATTGTTGGAACGAGCGATGCTGGGTAAAGTTGCAAATATCTTTGTGATTTTTTTAGTATATAGCTGAAGATAGGGCTCTCCTGCATTGCAATCTATATGTGAAATCAACAAGTACGTACATACATCGTGGCACTCCGTCAGTTGCGACGACGACGGTTCCAGTTGATCCGATCAACGGAACGGCTTGTTCGTAAATTTAACGTAGAAGTGGCTTAGCACTCCACAGATACGGGTACGGTTAATGTAGTTTTCATAGATATTCAGCGTGACAAAGACTATGACAAGGCCGGCCCTTTGAAATACATGTACATATATACAGACCGACAAACAAACAAAGAGACAAGTCAGACAAACAGCTACTGTTTGGTCATAGGATATGACAGAAGTATATATATATATAGATAGATAGATTCAGATGAATATGGTACTTAAGATGACGCATCAGAATTTAGTATGGTATTATCTATACAATTTCAATGTAAAGTAATTAAAATCAAAATCAGCAACAAGGATATCCAGAGGTAATGCAGTACGATCGTTTCATGCAATGGAGTTGCATGAAACGATCGTACTGCATTACCTCTGGATATCCTTGTTGCTTATTTTGATATATAAAACTATATATAAATATATGTGTGTGTATGTGTGTGTGTGTGTGTGTGTCGTAGGTGTGCCTGTGTGGTAAGAAGCTTGTTTTCCAACTTCATGGTCCTAGTTTTTTTATTTGTTTATTTATGTATGTATACTTATATACATATATGTTTGTATGTGTGTAGTTTACGATTCCGTTACGTTAAGATCGACAAAAGAGATACTTCATCCAATGAGCGATAAGTATTGGTGAGAGAGAACCATGATTGGTATCGACGTTTTTTATCGATGGTGTTGCAGATAGAGTGCTCTTAAACTTTAGCTGTCTATTTGCAGTCAGTCGTCGTAACTATGACGCTTCATGGCTTCATGGCTTTGCCATGATCGCTTGTTAAACTTTCTCAGCACTGGTTAGCTTTTCGCTTGCGTTTGCCATTTTTGACAATCAGTTCTTTTAAACTTCATGTTTTTTTTTTACACTACTTTTCAATCTCAATCTAGGTCCTCAATGGTTTCTTTGCCCCTTGATTAATTAAGTGTGAAGGATTTGTCTGGGTAGTTTGTCTTCCATCGCCTTTATCTTTATAATGTGGAATTGAATATTTCGACCTAAGATTGACGCAGGCCATGTCTAACATAATAGTACCACCTGATAGGATTTGCTAAATCCTTTTAAAATCAAGGGTTGTGGTATCATGGCCCATTCGAGTAGGGTGTTCTTGTTAAGTGAGTTGTATCCAGGTATACGTAGCTTATCTAGTATCTCTTGAAGAGATTTATCCAGATTCCGTTTAAAGGTGATACATACATACTACATACATACACACACACACAAATACATACATACATAAATACATACATACACACATATATACATCTACGCATACATACATACAGACACACACACATACAAACATACATACAGACATACATACATACAAACATACATACAGACATACATACATATACACATACATACATACATACATACATACATACACACACACATACATACAGACATACAATCATAAATACATACATACATACATACATACATACATACACAGACACACATACATAAAGACATACAATCATAAATACATACATACATACATACATACACATACAAATATCTACGTTAGACATTCATATATACCTACAACATAGAGGCACATAAAAATATGCATCTTGCGCTAAGTTTACGCCAATCAATACCTCCACATTATCAACATTATCAACATTATCAATATTATCTAAATTATTATCGTTAGCAACTCAAATTCCACCGATGACTACTTTTCCTTTCATCTTTCCGGGATCGATAAATTAAGTACCAGTGAAACACTGGGGTCAATGTATTCGACTAGTCGCCTCCACCAAATCTTCAGGCTTTGTGCCTATACAACAACAGAGGATTATAATCGTTAGCACTACGAGCATTATCAATGCGAAGAATAATGGTTTATTTTGAGATTTGTTTTCCTTCAGTGTTACTTCCAGTTTTGCATTATTGCCTTCCTTCTTTCCTTCTTTCCTTCTTTCTTTCGTCTTTTTCTTTTTTTTTTCTATTCTTTTTTCCTTGATTACATTATTTAAACATTTATTTTATTTTTAATTATTCACTTCTTTATTAGTTCATTTTGTCAGTCTAATTTATCACCGTAGTCAACTACAAATAAAATAAACAAATAAATAGAAAATAAACGCACACTAGTTTATTTTTGTTTTATCTTATTTTATTTTATTTTATTTTATACATATTCGTATTTCGTTTCTTAATTTCTGTATAAATTTCTTTTCTTTATCACATTATCTGTGCTTAAGTTTTTTTAGCGTGTAAGTTGTTTAATTTATTCTGGTTATTTATTCTAAAACTAATTTCAACGTTATACATATATATATATATATATATATATAGATAGATAGATATATATATGTGTGTGTGTGTGTGCGTGTCTGTGTGTATATATGCACGTAAATATATAAACACACACATATTATAAATATATATATATATATATATAAATTTTCGTGTATATATGTGTATTTATAAATTCTTAGAAAATTTATATATTATATCATATAGATGAATACTCCTATGTATGTATATTATATACCATGGAAAATTTCGTTAATATGGATTGCATGTATATATACATCGACCTTTGAATTTGGCTTCTCTCTTTCTTAATTTTATATCTATATATATGTTGTGTGTGTATGTGTGCGTATAGGATTGATAAAATAGATGTAATGTGTAAAAGAGTTTTTTGGGTACAACACATTTTCCGACCCGTTCTGGGTCTCTTCGGGTACATCAATAAAAAGTCGCACTATGTATGCGTGTGTTTGTGTGTGTTTGTGTGTGTGTGTATGTAAATTTCATGATCTCGTGAACGACTAAGCTATCAGTTATCATTACACATCGCTGGGTAAAATGCGCTTTTTGTATGTATGTATATATATAGAGAGAGAGGGAGAGAGAGGGAGAGAGAGGGAGAGAGATGGAGAGAGAGGGAGAGAGAGATGTATGCAGAAGAGGATACAGACATATATAGATATACATGTGTGTATATATATCACTCTCTTACACGCACACTCTCTCTTTATATATATGTATATATGCTTTATTAAACAGAGCTGCAAAAACAATTTTTTGCGATATGTTTGCAGCTATATTAGTAAAGCACATTACTCTACCTCCGGTATTCGAGTACTAATTTTGCCACCTTCTTTCACAGTTATGTGCTTACTATAGTATACAGACATCCATAACCTCACACGCGTACATATATATATATATATATACATGCCTGTCTGTATATGTAATTTCATTTATTCGTGTCTCTGTTTGTCACTGACTATTTATGTTTAGCGTTAAGTCTCAAGTGTACACATCTTCGCAGGCATGCAGATCTCAATAAATACACCTACACATATATATAAACACACTGAAATATATATATATAAATATACACATATACATACACACACACAGGCACACGCACATATGTATACACACACTGAAAGATATGTATATAAATAAACATATATATATACACACATACGCACACACACACTCAGTCGCACACAGCCAGGGGCACACACACATACACACACACACAGACACACATACATACACACAGATGGCGTGGAGACAAATATCTTTGCACAACTTGCGGCTTGTAGCCTATGTATAATATCTTCGGTTTTACAATCCAAAATTACAATATAAGAGACGTCATGTTATTTGAATGAAGTCAGAATTTCACAAATAATAGTATTAATGTTGGTGATGATGATGATAATGATGATGAGGATGATGATGATGATGATGATGATGATGAGGATGACGATGTTAATTATTAAAGCAAAAATACAAAATAATAATACCAATAAAGACAACAAAATTCATTGAGTCTTTTGCATCG
>NC_043007.1:27027795-27045295 GCF_006345805.1 Octopus sinensis
TCTATGTGTGTGTGTGTATGTATGTATAATATATATATATATTATTATATATATATATATATATATATATATATATATATATATATGTATGTATGAATATATTACACACATATATACATATATATACACACTTCGAGTGTCACACTCACACTTGAAATAGCCTTCAGTTATGATGTTGAGTTTGTGTGAAAGAGTGGTGCCGTTTATACGTAATCTGTTTGTGAAGGAGTATGTTTTATGCAGTATACATATATGTGTATATAAGGCGCCACTCTTTCACACAAACTCAACATCTTAAATGAAGACTATTTCAAGTGTGACACTCGAAGTAATACAAGAGTTGTGTTTACATTTCCCTAACAGTCTTGAGATTCCTAGCGGATTATTGCTTCTTGACCCCTTCATTTCACTAGCAAAATAACGCTTGTTTTAGTAGTAGCTTGAGAGAATGATGAAAAGTGGCTTTACTGCTGCAGTAATTTTGTGAATCTGGGAGGGGAATATGTGGAATGACCTCGTAGTTAACTGACCCTTCTGTATTTTCTTTTGCCCAAAGCCAAGAACTTTTCAGCACCACTTCGTATTTAAACACACATATATACGTAAAGATACATATACACAGAAAAAAGGAGACAGAATGTGAGAGAGGGATGGAGAGAAAGAAATAGAGAGAGAATGAGAGAAAGAGGGCAGAGAAGCAAAGAAAACTATGTATATTGGAACAACGGTTCATTATGTTGAGTAAATATCTTCCTATTTCTAATTTATTTCGATAATTATTTGTCCATGCTGCCGTTTCATCGGGTTAAAATTTTTCGATATACATCTAGATTCCGTTTTCCACTTTTCGTCGACAAATACTGTCAAATCTCCCTCTTTTCCCGTGAATATTTACTTATTCTACAACTTCTTCTCTTTTCATTATTCCAGAACGTTCCTGTATATTTCTCATTCAATTCTTCTGCTCTGTTCAGTAAATATCCGCCATGTTGCATTCGGAAAGCTGCCTTCCCAGCATTACCATTTTGACATATTTCAGTTCGTTTCGCCAGGAGCAATCACATCGTGACTTAAAGAAATGTAAATAAATCTGAAGACGGGTTCCTTGGGATTTCCTGGTGAAGCCTGCTCAAGATCTCTAAATATGCTTGAATTGGCAGCGAAATCTGCACCAAAATACATCGACTATCGTAAATAAAAAAAACTACTAACACGTTAACTAATGTGATTTCGGTTATCGTTTGTTCTAAGACGTATGGCCGTGGCTAGAACGCCTTTGATGATAGTTTGCGATCATTTTTTTCAACCAACACTTCAATTTATGATCAGCTTGATCACGTGATTATCTCTTGATGAAGCCTCGAAATATAACTCTCGTTACTAACAACGGTGTGGAGGCGCAATGGCGCAGTGGTTAGGGCAGCGGACTCGCGGTCGGAGGATCTCGGTTTCGATTCCAAGACCGAGCATTGTGTGTGTTTATTGAGCAAAAACACCTAAAGCTCCACGAGGCTCATGCAGGGGGTGGTGCCGACCCCTTTTGTACACTTTCGCCCCAAATTCTCTCACACTTTCTTCATGTTCCTTGGGTAAAGCTGCGATGTACTGGCGTTCCGTCCAGCTGAAGGGAACATATACGCCACAGAAACCGGGAAACCGGGCCCATGTGCCTGGTTAGGCTTGAAAAGGGCCCATAAAGAAATACTAACAGCAGTAACCTGCCAATAGTTTTAGTCGACTCTGACGCGTCAATGGAGTCAAAGTAATAGGCGCTTCGGTATTTAGGTGTACACAGTTAGGGTTAAAATGGGACTAAATCCATACAACAGATATTTTATTATTTACTATTTACGCGATCATAAATTGCCCTTGGGCTCCACAGAAATCAGTTCCTTTTGGTTGGTGAATAAACTCATAACTATGTTATAACATCTGATATCAGCCGTGACTATTCCCTTCTGTCCTTTTTACATATCGTAATAATTATCGAACCGAGTAATAAATAGTAAAAAGGCAAAAATCTAGTGTTTCCTATGGTTTGGAAATTCTCAAGATATCAATTATAGTAGTAATAACTAAACTATCAATTCACATCATATAAAAAACCTTTCCATAAATTCTCGGATATGAGCTATGCCCTGTTAATATTCTGAAATTCAATTCACTTTTGCGAACAATTATTAGATGTTTAGACAAATCTCATATGTTAAAATCGACAAATCATTCGAGTAATTAAGTTGAAAATATCTGCTTCACATTACAAGTGAATAGCTTGACTCGAATCCCGGAGAAAGATTGCCAAAGATTTCATACACGCCTCCTGATAGCATGAGTATTATTGGCTTATTGGAGTTACTCTTCAGACAGCTAAAATACACGAACGCGCATGCGCCTACACGTATTTAGGCATGTGCATATATAAGTATACAAATACATATGTGGACATGCACAATATATAGGTATATGGGTGTGTGTATGTGTGTGTGTGTATATATATACATACATACATATATATATATATACATTATTATATATATATATATATATATATATATATATATATATATAAATGCATAAATAAAGGTACATATATATATATATACACTTGCGTCAGAAATTAATTAGCACTTCTCAAATTTCTACATTAAATAGGTTAAATCAATTAACCTATGAGCTGTTCAAAACGTCTTACGCGATGAGAAAACTTAGTATGGTGTGATTTCGGTCCTTGCGAGGCGCTACCTATATCTATTAAACAAAGGAAGATTTGTCTGCATCCGCACTCCAAGTTGTTGTTGCACTGCTATGTCAACATCATAAGGCTGTAGACTCTCAAACTGCTCTGCAAACAAAGTTACGTCATCGTTCTTCGCAACAGTGAACTCGCAACAAAGCAATAGTTCGATATATGGCCACTAGGTGACAGCACATACCTTGAGTGAAGAGCAAATCAAGGGTGCTACTTAATTTCTGACGGTAGTGTATATATGTATGTATGTAAAAAAAATATATATATATACATGCAATGAATATATAAATACGTGTATATGTCAAAACTACACCAGCGTTCTTTCATACATGCGTGCGCACGTATTTGCATACATGCACATACACACAAAACTCTTAGTAGTTCAGTAGGTGCATTTTAGGTCACATGATTGAAGTATAGCTCACTACATGTTGTTTTTTTTCATACCACATGGTTATTTATTTACATTATTTACATTATTTACATTTGACGGATATTTGTCCTCATCTTGTTTATTGTTAACACCTTTCGGCTGATATAACCTCCAGCCTTCATATGACGAAGTGATTACAAGCGCGGGCCACAAACCCAAAGATTCCGAGTTCGATTCCAGGCAGTGACCTGAATAATAATAATAATAATAATAATAATAATAATAATAATAATAATAATAATAATAATAATAATAATAATAATAATAACAACAACATCGAAAAATTCCTTAGGTATGAGAGCCCAGTTTCGAAATTTCTCCAAGACACCTGATGAAAGCTAGAGGGTATAACAGCCGAAACGTTGTGTTAACAACGAACAAGATGAGGACAAATATCCGTCAAATGTAAATAATGTAAATAATGTATATAATTCTTCATCTCTTAAATAGAGAACTGTCTCGAAACATTCAAAAGGAATGAGAACCCATGTTTGAAATTTCCCCATGAAACCTGATGAAAGCTGGAGGGTATATCAGGCGAAACGTTGTGTTAACAACAAACAAGATGAGGACAAATATCCGTCGAATGTAAATAATGTAAATAATGTACGTAATTTCTCATTGCTTAAATGTGGAACTGCACATGGTTATTAGAAGTAGTTATAAAACGTAAGAAATAACTCGGAGTTGGGATACGAAGAAACGAAACGGTAGGAACAAATCTCCGCTACCCCATATGAACAATTATTTTCACCGCTTTGTATTACTTGCCTGACAGACAATACATACACACATATTCACACTCTTTACTCTTTTACTCTTTTACTTGTTTCAGTCATTTGACTGCGGCCATGCTGGAGCACCACCTTTAATCGAGCAATTCGACCCCGGGACTTATACTTTTGTAAGCCCAGTACTTATTCTATCGCTCTCTTTTGCCGAACCGCTAAGTAACGGGGACATAAACACACCAGCATCGGTTGTCAAGCAATGCTAGGGGGACAAACATAGACACACAAACACATACACGCATATTTATATATATACATATATACGACGAGCTTCTTTCAGTTTCCGTCTAACAAATCCACTCACAAGGCATTGGTCGGCCCGAGGCTATAGTAGAAGACACTTGCCCAAGGTGCCACGCAGTGGGACTGAACCCGGAACCATGTAGTTGGTAAACAAGCTACTTACCACATAGCCACTCCTGCAAAATTATTTTATTAAAAACATGAGAAGGAAATATTGTTATAGTACAGCTGACTTGTTTTGAATTGCTCGTGGTTCAAACCTATCCTTTTATGGAAATTGTTTTTTTCTTTATTCAAATTTGGCTTCAGGGATACCAGCCTTATTAGATTTGTCAAATAGCTGAACGGCAGTTTAAGAAATGAAAAATTTCAATAAACACGGTTTATGTTTTTTTTCAAAAAAAATGAGAACAAACTAAACACGCAAATTCACAAATACTGATTGATATTATATCGGCCAAATCGGTGTTTGAGCGTTCCTCCGTCTTCCCTTCATTTTGACTTTCCTCTATTTCTGAAGAAGACGTTTGCTCGAAACGCTAAATCGTCTTTCTTTCCTGAGCGTCTAAAATACACTACTTGTACCACGTCCTCGGGTTGCTGGTTTTTCCAGTTTGTGTTTCCCTGTTTAGATTCTCTCTCTATATATATATATACATGTGTGTGTGTGTGTGTGGTGTGTGTGTGTGTGTTGTGTGTGTTTGTGTGTTTGTGTGTGTGTGTGTGTATGCATATATATATATATATATATATATATATATATATATATATAATATATATATGTATATATATTTATATAGTCAGTTTGGGGATATAATGTCCTCTTTAGGGATTAGGAAGTCCAGATATCAACTGGTATTATCAAGGTTTTATTGGGAGAATTGTCTCAATATATAGGGATAAACAGTTTAATATGCATTTATTAATATAAGAATATGTGTGTGTGTGTCTTTGGGTCTCTGTTTGTTCTCCACCACCATCGCTTGACAACTGATGTCGGTGTCTTTATCACCCGATAACTTAGCAGTTCGGCAAAAGAAGAGATAGAATGAGTAATGGTGGTGCTCCAGCATGACCACAATCAAATGACTGAAACATGCAAAAGAATAAATGAATAACAGAATATATATATATATATATTTATATATATATACATGATACATATATAATATATATATGTATATATTTATGTGTATGTGTGTACGTTTGTGTGTCTGTGTCTGTGTCTGTGTATATACATACATGTAAGCATACATATGTAGGTTCGTATTTATTTATATATGAAAACTATTTCAAAAGCTAGGGTTAACTTATTATTTATTTATATACAAATATAAAAAGATGTCAACTTTTTCTAAGGAAACGACAGACTACGGTTTATCTTTATTTTTGGAGTTGTTGTCTAGCGTTAAAGATTGATCTCCACTAATCAAAAAGTATAAGATAAGCAATATGCTAACGTTTTCTTAGGTGAATCCAGAGTTTTGCATATCGGTATTTAAGTAATTTTGGAAAGAAAAAATAACCCATCCTCCGACTGATCTTTCTAGCGTTATCAATATATTTTACTGTAAACTTCCAAGAATTTTTGGAATTCATACATACATACATTCATACATACATACATACATACATACATACATACATCATACATACATACATGCATACATACATACCGAAACCGTAATGATATCTGTGGGGCAGCTGATGATGGGGGTATGCTGGATTGTTGGTATGGCTATTTTCGTGCATGTGGAAGGCTATTATAACTTTTCCTTTGCTACATACATGCATACATATATGTGTATGTATATATATATATATATATATATATATAATATATATAATATTATATATATAGATATATATATATTAAGAAAATAGTAAAGTGTGAAAAAACGACAGAAGGCTTAAATGTTAAAAAATATATATATTTGTGTCAAAATATATATATATGAAATAGAAATCTTACATTTCTAGATATAAGCAGTAGTGGTACGACAGAGCAGTTGTATACAGTCAACTTAATGTGACAGTCCCATGAATGGAATCACACCACCGCTATTTAGCCCGAGGAAGCAATATATATACATGAATGTGTGCGTGTAGGCATCATATACATATAACGTAACCTTGAATAAGCCCGGCAATTACCACAACAAAATGTTTGAAATTAGTGTATCGAAGTGTGTAGCAAAATAAACACTAGAAGAAAAAGAAATCATCTCCTTTAACCGATTCTCAGCATGAGTTATGTTTTAGCTCGAATTGAAGAATCACCTCCGCAGTCATTCGTACACACAACGCGTTGGTAAAAATATAACGTCAATGTCAGATAGATATTTACGAAATGACATTCCATTGGTTCAAAGTAAAAAACAGATCTGAGGTAGTATAAAAATGCCTACATACTAGAAATACGTAATGCACTTAACACAACGTTTATTAACTCCTGCTACAGCACTGCCAGTATGATAATTATTATTCCTATTTTTTGTATTTAGTAACAAATGATATACCCGTGTATGCTATAGTACCGGCTGAAATATTTCACCTATCTGAGTTGAGTTGTAATGCGTTATTCAGTATCTATGAGAAAAATGATGATTATCACTTTTTGTCAACAAGATTTGTAGGGAAAATTAGATGGAAATGGCAAAGTGTATTTACTAAGAATGCGATGTTAGCAATTCCAAACACCGAGTCATCGGTAATGCGATAACGCTTCTGATGCAGAGCTAATTTACCTTAAAAGAAACCCCAAAATAGAAGTACAGGTTTCAACGTTATGGCGTTAATGAGGTTGTGTGAATCACATGTTTACGATGGGGGAGCTAAGTCGTTATGGTCTGAGGCGAAACGTTTGATTGAAAAACATCGAATAACAGGAATTATTCATGTACCTTGTAAGTAAAAACTGGTTACAGGTTTGCTGAAAGTCAAAGCAGGAGAAGCAAGGAAGACAATCCCATAGGTTCAGATGACTGCAATTTTTAGAAAAGATACCAAATAGATATGACAATGGAACTGGTTTTTAAAACCATATATTGTAATTAGTGGACATATTTTCTTCTTATTAAACCTTTTCAGCGAAGAATGCTTTAGGTGCCAACACAAAGACTGAAATATATCTATATCAATATCTAAATCAATATCAATCCCTGTCTCTGTCTGTCTGTCTGTCTGTCTGTCTGTCTGTCTGTCTGTCTCTCTCTCTCTCTCTCTCTCTCTCTCTCTCTATATATATATATATATATATATATATATATATATGTATATGTTTGTGTGTCTGTGTTTCTTCCCCACCACCATCGGTTGACAACTCAGCGGTTCGGCAAAAGAGACCGAAATTATAAGTACAAAGAATAAGTCCTGGGGTCGACCTTTTCGACGACAAGCGGTGCTCCAGCATGGCCGCAGTGAAATAACTGATACAAGTAAAAAAATAAACGAATATATAAATATATATATATTTATATATATTTATATATGTGCGTTTGTATATGTGTGTGTGCGTCTATGTTTGTGCATGTGCTTGTGATTCATACAGATATGTGTGTGTATGTGTGTGTGTGCCTGTGTGTGTGTGTGCGTCTGTGTGTGAGAGAGAGAAGGTGGTGTCGATGGTTATGAATATCAATCACGTTAGATTCGCACATGTAATACAGTGAACGAAAAATATCTTCGAATCCCTGAGAACGTCCATGCAATTGATAGAGAGAGAGCGAGAGAAAGAGAAATCCGTCGTAATCCGCAATCAAATTTATTAGACATTGCGTTCGGCTGGCTTGAGAGTTAACGTTTTAAGTCCAGCGGACGAAGTTATTAGACAGTTGCTCTCTGTCTGGTTTGATAACCAAAATGCAAAGCAGCTGCTCAAGTTATTTCACTTCTTTCCGGCTGTCACCAATACGTAGCCGCGTTTCCTTGAGAGAGATTTATCATTCTTAAACAGGATATATATCTTGTCATTTTAAACTCCTGGTAACGGAAGCAACGGTCCGATATATCCTTTAGATTCGGGAAAAGATTAAAGCATTCTATCAAACTATATTAACCACAGTATAAAGTGTCATGGCAGAGATCGTATGAAGGATTTAATAATTTAATATGGTTATTGGGATCTACTGGATGCACGGCAACTGTATTTATTTATATGGAGAGGAAAGCGAAAATAACATGGCAAGTAGTACTTCTGGGTTTGTTACTCTACCAGGTGATGAGCTAGGAATGGTTAGGACTTCTCGGTATTTTCGTTCTTTGCGTACACTCGGGCAACCATACAGACAGGCGCACATACATTTACACGCAGATAGAAAGATGGATAGAGACAGAAAAACAGTGAGAGGCAAGGAAACTGAAGCTTAAATGTGTTTGTGAGATTGTGTGCCTGTATCCATTAATGTATAGGTATCTATCTATCTATCTATCTATCTATCTATCTATCTATCTATCTATCTATCTATCTATCTATCTGTCTGTCTGTCTGTCTGTCTGTCTGTCTGTCTGTCTGTCTGTCTATCTGTCTGTCTGTCTGTCTGTCTGTCTGTCTGTCTGTCTGTCCGTCCGTACGTCCATCCATCCATCCATCATCTATCTATCTATCTATCTATCTATCTATCTATCTATCTATCTATCTATCTATCTATCTATCTGTCTGTCTGTCTGTCTGTCTGTCTATCTATCTATCTATCTATCTATCTCTATCTATCTATCTATTATCTATCTATCTATCTATCTGTCGTCTGTCTGTCTGTCTGTCTGTCTGTCTGTCTGTCTGTCTGTCTATCTGTCTGTCTGTCTGTCTGTCTGTCTGTCTGTCTGTCTGTCCGTCCGTACGTCCATCCATCCATCCATCATCTATCTATCTATCTATCTATCTATCTATCTATCTATCTATCTATCTATCTATCTATCTATCTATCTGTCTGTCTGTCTGTCTGTCTGTCTATCTATCTATCTATCTATCTATCTATCTATCTATCTATCTATTTGTCTGTCTGTCTATCTATCTATCTATCTATCTATCTATCTATCTATCTATCTATCTATCTATCTATCTATCTATCTGTCTATCTATCTATCTATCTATCTATCTATCTATCTATCTATCTATCTATCTATCGATCGATCGATCGATTTATCTGTCTTTTCATCTGTCTGTCTGTCTGTCTGTCTGTTTATGTTTGTATGTGTGTGTGTGTGTGTGTGTGAGTGTGTGTGTAAGCTCTTGGCATGAATGGAGGAATCGCTTATACGCCACATGGTCCCGGAAGGAAACACTGTCAGATCCTATAACTGAAGAATGAGCTAAAACATTCGAGGAAAACGTGGAAGGAAACGGACGGTGAAGACGCAGCAGTCTTTGTCTCGGTCGGTTCGGAATTACTGCGGAACCCGCTGCAGATCCTCGTGCCAAATACGAAGTGGAAGTAAAGTGAAAGAGAGGGAGAAAAGAGGAGAGCGAAAGTGGGAAAGAGAGTGGGAGAGTGTGAGGGAGAGAAAGAGAGTGAGAGAGTGTGAGAAGAGAAAAAGAGAGAGAAAGAAAGAGTGAAGAGAGAAGGAGAGAGAGAACGATAGAGGAGGGAGAGACAAAGTGTGAATAAGAAAAAAGAAAGAGAAAGAGAGAGAGAAAGAGGGAAAGACAGAGAATGGAAGTGAGAGATAATGTGAGCGAGAGAAAGAGAAAGAGATAAAGAGCAAGAGAGAAAGAGAGAGAGAATAGGGAAGGAGAGATAAGGAGAGAAAGAGAGAGGAGGGAAAGACAAAGTTAGAGAGGGAAATAATGGGAAGGAAAATGAGTGAGTGTGAGTGAAAGAAAGAGAGGAGAGCGAGACAAAATGAGAGAGAAAGGCAAAGAGGGAGATAAATAGACAGATAGATAGAGAAAGAAAGGGAGAGAGAGAGAGGAAGAGAGGGAAAGAGAGAGAGAAACTGGCTTTTATTGACATTTAACCTCGGTGAAAACACTCAGCAAGACCTGCGAGTTTCCAGTTACCAATTGCTTCGGTTGTGGCAGAATTCAAAACTATAAACCTAAGAGTTGTTCGTAGATTATTTCTGTTTGAAAATGAGAAGAGTTAGATCCTCCGACCAAGACCACTAACGGCGACAAGAAGCGGAAACCAGGAAGCTTTGAAGGAGCTGAAAACACCAAGAGTTTGTTGTGGAATCCCGTCAACGATGCTTAGGTTATGGAAATTAGAAAGTAAACTGGAGGTAACAGTCGGCTTTTAGATACAATGGAAGGGTCGTATTGTTTTACTGGTTGGACTCACTCTCTTTTACTCTTTTACTTGTTTCAGTCATTTGACTGCGGCCATGGTGGAGCACCGCCTTTAGTCGGACAAATCAACTAAATGGAATTTGAATTTTCTTAATTGTGCTAGCGCTAACCTATACCACATGGATTAAGATATAAAGAAAATAATGTAATTCTTCCATCCCTGCCAAATACTTCTTTTACAGTCTGAGCCATATTTTGACTGGCTGCTTTTGGTCACTGAGGTGCTTGGGGCGCGATAATGTGCTTACAGAAATTTCCAAGTGGATGGACTTGCAAGGAATTAAAGTCAAAAACCAAACGCATGATCACACAAAAGTACGAGTTAATCTGATTGACGGATATACCTCTTAAGAATTAATAATGTGTGTGTATGGGACTCGTTTTATATTTTGCCTGAAGATAGGAACATGCAGAGGTATCTTATATGCGAATTTGTCTGTCCGGAATAGAGAATAGTAGGATCGTTCCGGTGAGATATCATTATTCTACCGAGGAGTACAAAATAGATAATTGTGATTAAAGTGGCCATGCCATCGGTGGATAAAACAGGCATTTCTCTCTAACTGAAGAAGATAGTCTCAAGTTGGTTGCGATTCACAAGAAATCATAAATGGAAGAATTCTCTATGTGAAAACTAATTCTTTTCATGCTGGTCAGCTTCTCAGATGAGGCGTGTATACTAAGGAGCGAAACGCTATTGAATCAGGGATAACGAATGAAGATGCAGGAGATTTGCAAACAGTTCGATAACTCTAGTCACCATCAAGAGAAAGAGAATATATATATATATATATATATATATATATATATATATTACCGTGATCACCATGACTGACCAGGCTATCAGTTGTTGCTACACATCGCTGGTCACAATGCGCTTCGCATTGTTTTAGCCTTCAAATGACGCCAACCCGCTCGGTAAGCGAGCAGGCCAACAGAAGAAAGAGTGAGAGAAAGTTGTGGCGAAAGAGTACAGCAGGGATCGCCACCATCCCCTGTCGGAGGCTCGTGGAGCTTTAGGTGTTTTCGCTCAATAAACACTCACAACGCCCGGTCCAGGAATCGAAACCGCGATCTTACAACCGCCGATCAGCTGACCTAACCACTGAGCCATTGCGCCTCCATACACACACACCAACACACACACGCACACACACTACACATATATATACATATATATGTGTGTGTGTATATATATATATATATATATATATATGTATCTGTGTATATATGTGTGTGTATGTGTGTGTATGTGTGTGATGTGTGTGTGTTAAGAAAGATACACTCTTTCACAAAGACTCAACCACGTCGAGAAATAAAGAGATAGCGAGATAGGTAGATATTTGTATATCTTCTAAATATAGGCACATGTATAATTGATAACATTTAGCAATACGTTTCAATTATGCTACCAAGACTCTTTCTAAATAAATTATGAGCAAACGAGTCTATTTATAAATACAGACTTCTGTGTGGAATTTAGATGTATGGAGAAGCAACGTAGATGAGGGTTATGAATATATTGCCGGGAAATATATGCGAAACGACTGTGGCAACAACGTGAATAAATTGGCTACTTAGTGACATTTTTAAATCGATTACTATGATAATGTTGCGATGATAGTTTAAATGTAATTCTGAAGCTAATCACGAAAATCTATATTACTGCTGAATTAATTCCTTTGCCGCTTGTAACTGTAGAAGGGTGAGAGTTAAATGTTACGAGCAAGAAATCATTAGCACTTCTCAGGTAATATTTTGCTATGTTTATATATAGCGGTGCATGTGCATACATAAATATAGAGGTACATGCGTTCGTTCACAAAAAGACAAATATAGAGATAGAGAGAAAGGTAAACACACATACATATATACATATATACATACGGACATACAGACATAAATGCATATATATGTATAAAAAATATATATAGAGTGATATATATATATATACATATATATATATATATGCGTATGTATGAATGGATATGGATATCCAATTATCTAAACCTAGCTAAGTATTTAGCTTACCATTCCTTATAGGCATATCAATATATATACACATATACGTATATACATACATACATGCATACATTGATATACACACTCTCGTATATATATTTACATACACACACATATATAAACGTGTGTATATATGTGTGTGTATCTATGTGCGAATATGTACATTTATCTGTCTATATTTATATGTGTGTATCTATGTGTGCCTGCGTGTGTTTGATAGTGTGTATGTGTATCAATATATATATCTATACATGCCTACATATTTATGTGTATATATGTATGCATATATATCTATATAATTGTATGATATAATGTAATGTAATGTAATACAATATGATAAGCTATAATATAACAAGACGTTAGTACGGCGAACAAAATGCCGAGCGGTATCTCACCCGTCTTTGCGTTCTGATTTCAAATTCTGCTGATATCAACTTTGCCTTTCACCTTTTCGGCCTCGATAAAATAAGTAGCAGTCAAACACTGGGATTGATGTACTCCAATAGCTGTCTACCTCCGAAATTGCAGGCCTTGCACCACAAGTTGAAAACAATATAATGCATATAATTTTTATTCAATCTGGAAGTTATTCTCGTGATTTGCGTTTCACGCCATTGTCTTCGCAAGGCGTGAACTGTAACAACTAGGGATTGGTATTGGATTTATATCTTTTGGTGAGTAGCTGTGCGCTTGTGTGAATGTGTGATCTGAAACATGTATCTGTTCATTTGTTGGTATTTTGTGAGAAAGTCAAACCTTGTGTATGTGTGTACGTCATTGCTATAATTTTGTTAAATTTTGTGAGAGTTACAGATTTGTTGTGTGTAACGCCTGAGGTTTGTATGCATATGATGTGTCACTGTGTGAAGACGCTGAGTTGGCAGAAACGAGGGCGCGTCGGAAAAAGTGGTTTGTTTTACTTCTTTGAATGATGACAGCAGAAAGTAATTTTGATCTACTGATGGCGATGGAACGATATAACCTCTGCCCTCAAAATTCCAGTTCGTGTAACTCAATCGGAAACCGTTCTGTATCACTGCACATGTCTAGTATATACGTGTATGTTGCAGAGTTTTGAAGTTGTGGTTGTTTTGACATGGAACGGTTGTGCAATTCTTGGAATGTACAAATCGTTTAATGTTCAAATTGGAAGCTAGAATCTGGGGACAGGCAAAGTACCGTACAGTCGGGCAGTGAATTGTGGTTCGTCGATTGATCCCTATGAATACGAACGCGCACGCGCACACACACAGAGGTAAATCAAAATTAACAAGAAAATACAATAAAAGTCAATTAGACGTACAAGGTAAATATATTAGAGAAAGTTTTAGCTGGAAACATAGAAGTAACGTTTCTAGTATAGCTCTTCGTCAGAAAGACGTAAAAGTTCAGAGAGAAGGAAAAACCGGGTAGGACGGATCCCGAGTAAGCACGTGTGTTGTTTCACACGGGTACATATATGTATAGATAGATAGACAATGAGTAAAACAGCTACTTTTAAATCTATGAATGATATCTAAGTAGTAAGATACCGTATAGTAAAATCCCTTTGGCAAATAGATTTTACCATAGATAAATATGAAAAATAATAAATACACCCTTTTAAAGCCTAGCCAGATTCATGGGCCCGGTTTCCCGGTTTCAATGGCGTATGTGTTCCCAAGCTGGACGGGGCGCCAGTCCATCGCAGCGTTACTCATTTTTGCCAGCTGAGTGGACTGGAGCAACGTGAAATGAAGTGTTTTGTCCAAAGACATAGCGCGTCGCCCGGTCCAGGAATCGAAACCACAATCTTAGCATCATGATGCTGACATCCTAACCACTAAGCCACGCGCCTCCACACTATAGATAAATAGATATACATATATGCACACTAATATGCAAATGTATACATGCTTATATGTATGATTTATGTTGCACTTTGATGTTGGATTATTTACGTCCCTGTAACTCAGATACGTATCTAAGAGTGGACCATGAAATAGATACGAGACTTTAATATATCGGAGTATATTTTTGAATACCCCAGCGTGGCTGCAACAGTAATAAAATCGTAAAAGAATAAAAAGGATTTATCACTACATTATACGAATATCTGTCTTTTTTGTCTTTCAGGAAAGCAGTGAAGAAAGACAGAAGGAAGAAAGCAAATATTGTATTATAAGTTTCACGCTGAAGCAGAATGTAAAAGCGTCTTAACGTTTTAACGTTTCTGACGCTGGTACTTCTTCATAAGTGTGGTATAGAAGGGGGGTGCAAAAGAGAAAAAAAAAGCTGTTGAGAAGGAAGACGAAAAACCAAGATGAAATTTCAAGAACGAGATGAGAATGCGTTTCTATGGGGACGTTAACAAATGGAACAAAACGTGAGGTGCAAGTATAGGAGTGCTTACGTGATTTCAGATCCAGTTTTGTGGTATGTGTTCAGAGAAATGCAAGTAGGACAGAATAATAGCTTAGGTTAGTGGAAATATGTGCATGTGTGTGTGTGAGCGGAATCGTGAAGTGTGCAGGAAGAAAGGGTAAAACTAAAAGAAAAAAAGGATGGTGGAACGGGCGTAGAGGAAAGAATGTGGTGGGGGTGATGGATATGTATGCAAATGTACGGTACGAGATGTTCGGATGTTTGAAAAAAGTATGAATAAGACGAGGAAGAAGGTACAATGCAGCCCAGGGTAGGGGAAAAAAATTGCTCTGTGATTGAAGAAAATTAGTGAAGCGTGTAGCGGATCAAAACGAATCTGATAGAGGGAAACGTAAAGAGTATTCGGTCTCCAATAAAACAACCTAGCTACTTCTCTCTTACTCTCTCTCTCTCAATGTATATATGTGTATATATATAAACGCACACACACATACACACACACACACACATATATATATATATACATATATATATACATATACATATATATATTCATGTATATATCATATATATATATATATACATATATATATTCATGTATATATCATATATATATATATATATATATATATATATAAGAGAGAGAGATAGAGAGAGAGGGAGAGAGAGATACATACACATGCGCGCGCACACATACACATATGCATGTATGCAAATAAGTACGAGTGGTTATCTTTACAGATCCAGATGTTGGTGTTAGTCCCTTTATCGTTCCATAAGTCCGTTTTGCCTTCTGCGTTTCTTGCTTACCTACTTCCATACATCCATCGATCGTTGGAGCGATTTAAACATCCATCCATCCGTTCCAATAACCAGGCATCCTTCATACATGTATTCATGCATCGACAGATACAAGCATGCGCACACCTACACGAAGGCACAGACACAAGCACACATACATACACTCAGAACTCTATATACACACACACAGACACACATACATGTATGCAGGTATATATATATATATACATACGTACACACACACAATCTATCTATCTGTGTGTCTGTGTATCTATCTACCTATCTATCCGTCCGTCAATCGATTGCTCTCTCTAATCAGTCTGTCTATCAGTTTATTTGTCTGTCTATTAAACCTCTCTCTCTCTCTCTCTCTCTCTCTCTCTCCCTCCCTCTCCCTCTCTCTATATATATAGAGCGTAGGCTCGAAACGTAAAAGACTTTTTATATTCCTGAGTGTTATACTAATACATCTGTTTGTTTTCTGCACCACCTGTCTTCGTCTTTTGTTTTCTTTCGTAAACTCTCCCTATATATATATATGTGTGTGTGTGTGTATGTGTGTATATATATATATATATATATATATATATATAAATATATATATATATATATAATATATATCCCCCCCTTTCTACGTTTCTCTATCTCTCTCACCTCCAGCCCCCTCGATCTGTCTCTTTCTTCTCCTCCCTCGTCCACCTTCTCTCCCTTTTCATCTGTCCCTTTCTCCTGTCTTTTGTTCTCACGTGACGCTAGCCGCTGTTGAGCGCTCTTTTCGTTTCAGCAGCCTCAGAAGCAACACGGATTTGTTCGTCTCCCCGTGGCCTTTAGCACAACTTCACAAGCCAGCCCCTACTCAAATCGTCCTGTCGAAAGACCCTTGTCCTACGTCCTGGTTTTGTTTTGTTGTTTATTTTTTATTTTTACCGTTATTGTTTTTACGTTTTTGTATTCTTATTGGTGTCACGTATTCTGTATTTTTGTTTGTGTACTTCGATCGTTTTCCGTCCTTTCGTTGTATACATTCGAAGCTTTGGGCTGGCCATATCGGAGCAATCTCAAGATTAATCAGCCGAAATTGCTAAGATGATCTGGTTCTTGACTGATGACTGAGGGCTTCGAATGTCCCGCCTGTGGTTCTTGTGTCGTCTCTGTGGTGTTTCATGTTCTTGTCCATTCTGTATTTAATTTTACTGTTTACCTATATAATCCGGCGGCTACGGTCCACAATTGTCCTTATACGATAAGTATATTTTTTTCTCAAGCTTTGATACGACTCTTAATCTGTCTCTTTTTCTCTCTCTCTCCCTCCTCCCTTATTCCACTTCCGTTCTTTCCCTCTCCTTCCGTCCCCCCCCCCTTTCTACGTCCTCTATCTCTCTCACCTCCAGCCCCCTCATCTGTCTCTTTCTCTCCTCCCTCGTCCACCTTCTCTCCCTTTTCATCTGTCCCTTTCTCCTGTCTTTTGTTCTCACGTGACAGCTACCGCTGTTGATAGCGCTCTTTCGTTTTCAGCAGCCTCAGAAGCAACACGGATTTGTTCGTCTCCCCGTGGCCTTTAGGCACAACTTCACAAGCCAGCCCCTACTCAAATCGTCCTGTCGAAAGACCTTGTCCTACGTCCTGGTTTTGTTTTGTTGTTTATTTTTTATTTTTACCGTTAATTGTTTTTACGTTTTTGTATTCTTATTGTGTCACGTATTCTGTATTTTTGTTTGTGTACTTCGATCGTTTTCCGTCCTTTCGTTGTATACATCGAAGCTTTGGGCTGGCCATATCGAGGCAATCTCAAGATTAATCAGCCGAAATTG
>NC_043007.1:27050295-27057795 GCF_006345805.1 Octopus sinensis
TCATTTGTGAAAGAGTGAGACAAAGAGAGTGAGCGAGCAAGGGGGAAAGAAACAGACAGAGAGATGGAAAAGAAAATTTCCGTGTATTTACATATGAGAATCGTTTGTATGATGGCCAGCCAGACAAACTGCCATCCAGCCGGCCAGCCAGCCAGCCAGCCAGCCAGCCAGCCAGCCAGCCAGCCAGATAGATAGATATATAGATACATACATACATACATACATACATACATACATACATACATACATACATAAATTGATTGATAGACTGATAGTTTGACAGCTGATCAAAGTATCGATCAATCGACAGATAGATACTTATATAGATGGATGGTTGAATGGATGGATAGATAAATAAACGGATTGATGGATATATATATATATATATATAAATACACACACATATACATATATATATAGGGAGAGAGAGAGAGAGATAGTTAGATAAATAGGGAGATGGATGGAAGGAGGGATAGATAGATAGATTGATGGATATATATATATATATATATATATATATATATTATATATATATAATATATATATTATATATATGCATATATACATATACACACAGAGAGTTAGATAAATAGACAGATGAATAGATGGATAGATGGATAGATGGAAAAATTAGGGTTAGATAGATAGATAGATAGATAGATAGGTACATCCATCCATACATACATGCATACACACATAAATCCGTCCATCCGTCCATCCATCCATACATACATACCTACATACATATATACAGAGACAGATAGACACATAGGTAGTCAACTAATGAAATAGAAAGGAAGAAAGGGCGACAAACCCAGAGAGAGAGAGAGAGAGAGAGAGAGAGAGAGAGGAGACAGACAGAGAGAGACAGAGAGAGGAGAGAATGCGTGCGTTTATTAGCATGTGCAACTGGCTTATTATGTGATTAAACGTGTTAGACGAAGAATACGTGACTTGAAGCTTGCGTCGTCAATGAGTGTGTGTGTGTGTGTGTGTGTGTGTGTGTGTGTGTGTGAGAGAGAGTGTGTGTGCGTGCGTGTGTGTGTGTCTGTGTGCATCATGTATGCGTGATTATGTGTGTATCTGTATGTAGCTACTGTGAAGAAATCCAAAGAAAGGAAATACCAAAATAGGATTATAGCATTTAAGTCTAAGAATCGATAAGAAAACCAAATCTACATACACCCAGTTTTATATACCTAGTGATGTGGGTGTAGAATAAGTCTATTATACGCAGCTATACACTATCGATTATACACACAACCAGATCACATACACATATACACACACCTACATGTGTATGCACACTTATACATACAGACATACATGCAAACATATATACATATATACATATATATATATATATATACAGGGATGGATATATGCATACTTAGTTTTATGTTTAGATATCATATGATATCATATGAACGTAACTTAGATGAACAGCCACTCATACGCACGTATATATATATACATACCCACACATATACATTTATACATTGATATATATATATGTATGTATGTGTGTGTATGTATATATACAGGTGTGTCTGTATATAAATGATATACCGACATATAAACACACACGCTCATATATATAGATATATGTATGAATTTATACATATATATATATATATATATATATATATATATATATACTTTTGTAAATGTGAGGGTTATGAATTCGTATAAATTATTACCATTGTTAGCATACATAAATATAAGTCTTAAGACAACATAAGTTTAAAAAATATGTGTATAGAATATTTTTGCGTTTTAACTGTCCTTTCTAGCATGTAAGGTGTCCTGTCAAAGGTCTCGCTGAGAATAAAAGTATTTTATACACTCAATATATATATATATATATATATATATATATATATATATATTAAGAGACGTTGTTGTTATATATACATATACACAAAATAATGGACACACATGCACGTATACATCCACACACACACATGCGTACAGAGAAACTCTTTGAAATGTGAACGTAAACACCAATCAGCTATGGAGTAAAGATCACTTGCCAACATAAGATGGCAGTCCTTCGAAAATATAAGGACATATTGTGTCATATAGGCAGCTGAAGACTATGTCTCCTGGGGCTAAATTACAGCAACATTCGTCGTAAACCAGGACTGCCATGTTATGTTAGAATAATGAAATTATTGTATACAGTGCTCAGGTGCACCACAACTTGTCAGAAAAGCTTTCTACAACCTGATGCCCTTCCTGACGGCAACCCCCACCTGTTGCCAAGCGAGGTAGTTTTTGCCTCTCTCTCTTTCGGAGCTATACACACACGGCAGTAACTTCCGCCTACCGAATTCAATCACAAAGCTTCGGTCGGCTCGGGGCTATAGTGGAAGATACCTACCCAAAGTGCCACGCAGTGGGACTGAACCCGAAACCATGTAGCTAGGAAGCAAGCTCCCTAACCACACAGCCATGCCCGCGCCTACATGTTGGCAATCTTTAATCCAAAGTACTGTTGCTGAATATCTCTAGTTGCGAGATTTACAAATTATAATTTTCTAACCGATACTAATTTCGATGTTTCCACTACAACTTCTTATCGTAAACCTATGACCTTGGAACTGCATTCAATTTGTACATGTGTTCTGAACACCGGATGCATATATATTGTCTCATCTTCCTACAAAGCACCAATGGTTTTTGCTCCTGCTATGTGTTTATTATACAGACAACTGTTGGTTAATTGTGAACGTGCATCGGGCCGTATATATGTAGGCAGGACAACATTTGTTTTTTTTTTATTTTCGGAAGCCTGGTAAGTGTAAATAAATGGTAATATCAAGGCCATCGAAATTTGGTTGGCTTTTTTTCTTCTTAATGGTTGATTGACAATATGAAAGAAACTGTAAATTTACCGCCTCTGCTATCTTGGACTTTTTCTAAAGGCAAATGCCTAGCCCTTTTCCCTCCGACATACCCATACACCTTCAAACACTTCCACTAATCTCTAGTCCCAGGTTAGAGCTTTTACCTCGACCCCTTGAAGAATTAAAATCGAGGTCGATGTCGGTGGGATTTGAACGCTAACATTCGAAACAAATACCTGACAGCATGCTAACGACTGCAGTCTTACATCTTCGCAGCCTTGCATCTTTCCTAATGGTTTTCAAATTTTGGCACAAAAACCAGTAACTTCTCTCGCTCACTTTTCTTTTCGAGAAAGAACTTAGTTGTTTACACCAGCCTCAACACTCTGGTAGTTATTGTTTTATCGACTCCAAATGAACGAAAGTCAAAGTAGACCTCGGTAGGAGTGAACTCAGAAAGTAAACAGCTATAAAAAATACCGCTAAACATTTTGTCCGATGTGCTGACGATTCCGCCATCTTGCTACCTTTTGCATAATCGTTAATGAGAAGAAATAAAATAACTCTCAATTCTCACAGCACTTATATAATACTCAATAAACAAGGGTACATACACAGGGATTATTGTTCCTGGAGTGCATTTCGTTCAAATATATTAAAAAGGACGCTAATATTCTTTATGTTGTGAGGCTCTTAATGATGACTATAAATTATTATTTTAATGATTAAATTCCAGTGCAAAATCCTTAAGGGTACAACCCATGGATTTCTATGCAAATTAACCATTAGACTCATTCCTTGCAGTATTGTCTTTATGTTCATTATTATTATTTTATAAGGCGGCGAGCTGGCAGAAACGTTAGCACGCCGGGCGAAATGCTTTGTGGTATTTCGTCCGCCGCTGCGTTCTGAGTTCAAATTCCGCCGAGGTCTTCTTTGCCTTTCATCCTTTCGGGGTCGATAAATTAAGTACCAGTTATGCATTGGGGTCGATATAATAGACTTAACCCGTTTGTCTATCCTTGTTTGTCCTCTCTGTGTTTAGCCCCTTGTGGATAGTAAAGAAATAGGTATTTCGTCTGTCTACGTTCTGAGTTCAAATTCCGTCGAACGAGGTCGATTTGCCTTTTATCCTTTCGGGGTCGATAAATTAAGTACCAGTTATGCACTGGGGTCGATATAATCGACTTAATTCGTTTGTCTGTCCTTGTTTGTCCTCTCTGTGTTTAGCCCCTTGTGGGTAGTAAAGAAATAAGAATTATTAACACGCCGAGCAAAATGCTAAGCGTTCTGAGTTCAAATTCCACCGAGGTCGACTTTGCTTTTCATTCTTTCGGGGTCGATAAATTAAGTACCAGTTGCGTACTGGAGTCAATCTAATCTAATCCAATCCACTGGCTCCTCCCCAAAATTTCAGGCCTTGAGTAGAAAGGATTATTATTATTTTATATTCCATCCACCATTACCTTCTCTTTGTTGCATAAAATGGTTTTAGTTATCCTTACCTTGGATGAGATTTTGGAAAGAGTAAAGCTAGGGTCTAATCGGGCAGCTTTAATCTGTTGGTTGTTTAATGAGACAATTTAGGGTCTGGTGGATGCGTAACGGGACACTTTATATTTGTGGAAGTGTATCGAGGCAACTAAGACCTGGAGGACGTGTAATGGAGTTTGATCTGGAACAGGTCTAATGAGGAAACTTTGAACTCATGGATATTAAATAAGGTACATTGGATATGATATGAAACAGTATTTGATCTGATAGATCATGATAAATCTGTGATCTCCATGATGTGCAACGGAAGTTGATTAAGAAGATATATAATGAGGCAGCTTTAATCCAGTGGATTATTGATCTAGGTTTGATCTGTTGGATGTGTAATGTGTCAGGCTTAATTTGATGGTCGTGTAATGAGTCGGGTTATATCTGGGGTGTATGGAGTGAGGCAGTTTTTGACCGGTCGATGCTTAATGAAACAGTTTTTGATTGGTTGATGGGTATTTGAATAGTATATGACCTTTTCGGTGAATAATGATAAATTAAGAGAAAATATGATTTGATATACGTGTGTGTGTGTGTTTCTGGTGTAATTAGACCTTCTTGGTCATAGCTACATTATTGTACAGATACATCTTACAATAATGTAGCTATGACCAGGTGGATACGAGGACAATATATAATCTATGGGGCATGAGGTAGTATTTGGTCTGGTGGATGTACAATGAAATAGTATCTGAATTAGTATGGGTGTGTGTGTTTGTGTGTTTAGGAACGTGAGTGAGTGTAATGAGACCGCTTTGATGTGGTGCTTGTGTAATGAGATTGTTTTCACCTGGTAGATGAGAGATTTATGCTGTAATCTAACGAGACAGTTTCATCCATTGAATCAGGGATCATAGAGTTATGACACAGTCGACTGAAATAGTGGTGGATGGGTCAAAGTTAGTAGACAGCTGCGCTAATTGTAGCAATTATTTATCTGAGAGGCCGGGTAATTAAATCCATAGGTTGAAAGGGGAACCCGAATCAAGAGGTCAGCGGTTAATATCATTAAGCTCTATTCCACATACGATCGTTCAGCTAGTAATAGCAGACGAATATGCATGCAAAGAATTAATGGTCACGGTTGCAATGCATTTGTCTGTGTGTACAGCTGAGACTCAACTGGTCACTAAACTATGAGAACAAGAATAACAACTTTGTTATTCTTGTTTAGCGTTTACCTAGCTTTAATATGTTCCAGACTTGATCGAACCATTTTACGTGTGTAAAATATGCACGGCAGACATTTTCGTAGTGACATCATTTGATTGAAACATTGTTCCTATTTCGACAAGCAACTCTTTACAGTGTAGAGTCTATGTATTTACTATGTACGTAAGTATATTGTGTATATATGTATACCTGCATATAGGCATGCCACAGCTGTGCATGGATTTATGTAGATTTTGCATGTGAGTTTGTGTTGTATATTTATGGATACATATTAAATGGATGATCTTCACTAAGTATAGATAAATACATATGCCTTTGAATATCTATCTATCTATCTATCTATCTATCTATCTATCTATCTATCTATCTATCTATCTATCTATCTATCTATCTATCTATCTATCTAACGTTGTCTCTATATATACATGCATGCATGCATAGATATATTAATTCATAAATATACAGACATTACGTATACACACAACATACATCCGTCCATCAATCCATGCGTCCATTCGTCCATCCTTCCGTCCGTGTGTCTGTGTGTCTGTGTGTCTGTGTGTCTGTCTGTCTGTCTGTCTGTCTGTCTCTCTCTCTCTCTCTCTGTCTATATATATATATATATATGTGTGTATCTATCTATACATATATGCGCACACGCGTCTCGGTGTTTAGGTAATTTGGTGTACGTGAAGTCTGACAGGAAATTCATGTATATATATATATATATATATATACACATACATACATACATACATACATACATACATACATACATACATACATACATACATACATGTATGTATGTATTTATCTATGTGTGTGTGTTTCAAGTGACACACTTATACATATATTTGTTCGTGTATAAGTTAATTACCAATGACCACATTATCAGTTACATATAATCCGTTTGATAAACCTCGTATGCGCTGTTTCTTACAAATAATCACCGTATCTATTTACTCTCGACTAATAGATATGGCAATAATTGATATTACATACCTTATAGAGTCTATATGATATCTATTAGTGTTACACTGTTAGGAGAAACATCAAAAATTGAGTGACCTTTCGCTCTCAACGGAAATTGCATAATTAATATGTGTAGTATTATTACAGCTGGAAAAAATGTTATTTATTTCACTTATTTAATAGTTTTATTCTTCAAATTCTTTCACTTTATCCGAGACTTGTAAGAATGTAAAAGCGGTATTATTATAGATATAAACTGTCTGTCTGTCTGTCTTTCTGTCTGTCTGTCTGTCTGCCTATCTATCTATCTATCTATCCATCTATCTATCAATGTAACGCTGTCTCTATATATACATATATACATGCATGCACAGATATACATACATTACATATATATATATATATATATATATATATATATATATATATATATTCATAGAATGACCCAATGTACATATATGTTTATACATATATATATGTATATATATATATATATATATAAATATATACATATATATATATATGTATATATATATATATATATATATATATATATATATATATATATATATATATTGGGTCATCCTATAAATAATGCGGTTTTTTTTATACTTCTTATAATTTTCAAAATTAAGATAAACAAATTCTTTTTAATCTAAAATGTATTCTCCTTCATTTTCTACAATGCGTTTCCATCTATCTGGTAGACGTCCAAGGCTCTGCTTCCAAAATTCACTTGTCCGTGGCGAAAACTACTCCTCCAGTACTGTCCAGACCTCATCTGCAGAATTCCTATTTTTCCGTCAAAATGATTTTGAAGACCGCGAAATAAATGATAACAAGATGAGGCAATGTCTAACGAATATGGTTTCCCATTCAAACTGCTCCAACCTTTGTAATGTTATCCTCGCCGTATGTAGCCGAGAAAGGTATTAAGTCTATTAGATCGACCCCAGCACGTAAC
>NC_043007.1:27065295-27075295 GCF_006345805.1 Octopus sinensis
AACATCCCTTCATTTCTCTCTCCGTTTTTTCTTTCTTTCTATTATTGGGTATTAGGGCGGCAAGCTGGCTGAATCGTTAACACTTTGGACAAAATTCTTGGTTGCAATACTCCCGGCTTTTTATCCTAGGAGTTCCAATCGTGCCAAGGTCAAATTTACCTTTCAGCTCTACAGGGTCACTAAAATAAGGGGCCAGTCAAGTGTTAAATTTGATGTAAGAATTAATCGACTTGTTATCGCCTCTCAAAATTTCTGGCGGTCAACGCTGCAACGAACCGGCATCTCGTTCATTTATACGACATGGATTCTGGGAAATCGGACACTGGTAAACCGGCATCTCGTTCATTTATACGACATGGACTCTGGGAAATCGGACACTGGAAAAACCGGTATCTCGTTCATTTATACGGCATGGATTCTGGAAAATCGGACACTGGAAAAACCGGCATCTGGTTCATTTATACGACATGGACTCTGGCAAATCGGACACTGGTAAACCGGCATCTCGTTAATGTATGTCTGCATTGTTAAAATGGATTAGAATGCATGAATCGATTGCTTATTCGATTTCATCCTAAACGAGCCTTGAAGACACTTAGCGTAAGGGACTAGTATGAAGAAAAAGAAGAAAGGGCTTACAAATTCGAGAGATGATGTTTGACAGGAAGTTTAAAGGGCTGAATATCAAAGAACCGAGGGAAATAAGAGGACGGGGCTGAGTTCCAGAGAGGCAGCTTTTCAAGGAAAAAGAAGTTAATAAACTGAAAGGTCTTATGACCAACAGAAAGCTCAATAGTGAAATGATGTGTCGGGGAAGAGAAACGGGTGAGACGCATGAAGCTTTGGAGAGAGGGTATTAGACCAGAGACTTCATCAGAACGATCAGCATGGAAATGCTTATTGGACAGACACAGCGAAGATTACATTTCAACGACGGGCCAAAGGTAGAAAGACAACGGATAACTTTTCTGAAAGAATCTCTTGCTAAAGTTAATCAAAGATTTTGATTATATCGATCGTACAATTGGCATGTGACGGAAAAGGTAATTAGATTTCCTCTGACTCTATTTCTGCACGAAATTTGTAGGACTTCGCAGGAAAAAAAGCAATGTGGGAAATTTAGAAAAGCAGGTAATTGTTTACAGCCTGTCTCTATAAAGTTTGCAATATTAGAAAGGGAGTTAAAGCAGTGAGCTAGCGGGATGCTCTGCGGAATTTCATCCGTTTTTATGCTTTGAGTTTAAGTTTTTCTGAGGTCGACCTTGCCCTTCATCCTTTCGGGGTCGACAAAATAAGTACCGGCTTAGCACGGAGGTTGATGTTATCGACTATCCCGTACCCGCCGAATTTCTAACTAACTTTAGAAGGGTTGGGAATTATTAAGTTTAGAACAAGATCTTCGCTAAATAGGAATACTTATGAACGAAGACATTTTAGTCCAGACCAACAACTTTTCCGTTTTCCGTTTCGTCTGAGGATACGGTGTGAATCAATGGGTGTGCAGCTGCTATTTCTCACATCTCAGGCTACTGCATAGAGGCCTCGCTGTAGTTTAGTCTCAGATAATCTCTGATTCTTATGAGCAAAGACATTTCAAAACTTTTCACTATGGACAGCACCTCTGTGTATATTTAAAATCACATTCTTCAAATTGTTTTAACATTTGTTTTAACATATGTTAGGGAGTGAATCGAGTGGATGTGGTGGCTATTTCTAATAAATCAGGCTACCGCACAGAGGCTTTCTTTTTGGCTGTTTGTGATGGCCGTTCTTTGGTATATGTAAAATTCTAGTTTGCTTCATAAATTTTCGGACGATTACCACCGAAACATAGAGCTTGAATTAACGAATTTTTTTGTTTCTAATTTAGACACATAACAATGTGGTGGGGAGGAGTCAGTAATACGATTAAATTGGCCCCCGTAAATTACTGGTTTTATATTTCATCGATCTTATCAGTATGAAAAACGGAGTCGATTCTAGAAGAAATTGAACTTCGATCGGAAAAGGAGGAAAGAAATACCGAAAGGCATCTTATGCTGACAGCACGAGGCCAGCGGTTTTAGGGAGAGGGTGTTAGATGATTACACCAACTCCAGTACATGACTGGTACTATATTTTATCGACCATGAAATAAGTCAGGCTTGGCGTGGTTTGAACTCAGAATGTAATGGGTCGGAAGAAATACTGCAATGCATTTTGTCCGGCATATAAATGATTCTTTTCTACTCCAGGTATAGGGCCCTAAATTTTGGGGGAGGAGCCCAGTCGATTAGGTCGCCCCCAGTACGCAACTGGTCCTTAATTTATCGTCCCCGAAAGGATGAAAGGTAAAGTCGATCTCGGCGGAATTTGAACTCAGAACGGAAAAACAGACGAAATACCGCTAAGCATTTCGCCCGGCGTGCTAACGTTTCTGCCAGCTCACCACCTTAGATATATTAATCTTTTCTACTCTAGGCACAGGACCCGAAATTTTGGGGGAGGAGATCTGTCGACTAGGTCGACCCCAGTACGCAAATGGTACTTAATTTATCGACCCCGAAAGGATGAAGCCAAAGTCAAGCTCGACGGAATTTGGACTCAGAATGTAAAAACAGATAAAATACCGCTAAGCATTTTGCCCGGCGTGCTTACGATGCTGTCAGCTCGCTGTGTTAGATTGAACTAAGAGAGGCCCTCGCTTGAGTAAATTATTGAACAGATATGGAGTAATATTATCATGGTTAGTTGTTCATTTTGGAGTAAAAGTAATTGACATTTGAAACTATAGTATCATTTTGTACCACAAAATTATATTCTTGATTTCAAACAATTTCAATGTTTAAAAGCAAGCAACATGCCCGAAGAGTTAATTTTTCTTGGTGATCATAGATATCGGAAATAACATCTAGGGTTCTCTTTATAGATAGAAGGTCCTATAAATCTGCTGCAGAAGTATCATTGCATATAGACCACCTGGTGTATAACATCGTCTTCGCTCCTGGCAAAAGAAGGTAGCTTTTACATAATAAAGCATAAGAAAAGAAACCCTTGTTAAATTTAGAAATAGGCAGAGATTGAGAAGATTTTTTTATTAATTGAAACGAAAATACAGGTTCTTGAAAATGTTCTGCGGTGCTTATGAAAAGACTGCTACATTATTTGACATTAAAAGAAACAGTTTTATATTTCTTGCGTTACAAGACAACAATTTATCGGTATAAGGGCTCTTTTGAGGCCTCACAAGACGACATATTAGCTACTAATATCCCATATTTTACGGATTAAAATATCCCACATCTCAGACGCTATATGCTCACTTTTCATACATTATGAGCACACATTTCATACGTTATTAAAACTGAGTTTAAACATTATAATGCCTTACGTCATATGTAAACAAACACGTTTGCTTTTGAAGCGGCAAAAATGTACCATAGTATGACTACCGTTATAGTCATTACCATCATCATTAGTATTAGAAGAAGCAACAGTAAGAGCAGCAGCAATAGCACCGCCACCACTAGCATCAAACTCACCACGACCACCACCATCACCACCACCATCACCACCACCACCACACCACCACCACCACCACCACCACCACCACCACCATAACCACCAACACGACGACCACCACCATCGTACTCACCACGACGACCACCACGACGACCACCATCACCACCATCACCACCACCACCACCAAACTCGCCACCACCGCCACCACCACCACCACAACCACCACCACCACCACCACAACCAAACTCGTCACCACCACCACCATCAAACTTACCACCACCACCTAACTCGCCACGACCACCACCACGACGACCACCACCACCACGACCACCATCAAACTCGCTACCACCACCACCACCACCACAACCACCACCAAACTCACCACCACCACAACCATCACCCCATCAACATCACCACAACCACTATCACCGCCACCACCACCACCACCACCACCACACCACCACCACCACCACACCACCGCCACCATCACCATTCCTACCAATAAGTACCTATATATTGATGTTCTCAAAGAATTATCAACTACGGTATTGCTAGAACCATCATCATCAACGGCAGCAGCACCAGAAGCAACGGCAGCAGCTTCGTAAGCGAAATAAATGTTTGATGTGAATATTTTTTTCCCATTAGCATTGGTGAACGGAAGGTAGAAAGCGTTATTGATGTTGCTGCCGAATGCGCGGTTGCTGCTGTTGCTGCTGAAGCTGATGTCGGGCATCATCATCAATATCATCACCATCATCATCAATATCATCTTCATCAGTATAACCATCATCATCGTGATCATCATCATCATCATCATCATTACCATCATCATTATCATCATCATCATCATCATCAGTATAACCATCATCATCGTAATCATCATCATCATCATCATCAGTATAACCATCATCATTGTGATCATCATCATCATCATCATCACCTTCATCATCATCATCATCATCATCATCATCATCATCACCTTCATCATCATCATCATCATCATCGTCATCGTCATCATCATCATCATCATCATCATCATCAACATCATCGTCATCGTCTTCGTCGTCGTCGTCAACATCATCCTCATCATCTTTATCTCCCGCATGATCACTTTTATTGAAATAACAACACAACTTTTCATTTATCATCATCATCATCGTCATCATCATCATTATTATTATTAATATTACGATTATCAACATTATCATTATTACTATTTCACGATCATCATAAACATTATCATGATCACGACTACAACCAAACCAACCACCACCACCACCACCACCACCACCACCACCACCATCACCATAGTCTCCAGCGGAATCTTCATGTTTATCTTTATGAGTTCACATTCCGCCGGAGCCTATCTACGTTTCCTTCTTATATTTGCAGGGATCGATGAAAATAATTACCAATCAAACATCGCGGTCGATTTTATCGAACACTAACCGTCCACCGCCTTCCCATCCTTTTACCACCCCAATTCTAAAAAGTGCTGCCTTCTCCCAATGCCAGAAAATAAATCGTTATTATACTAATTAATACTAACGGGGCCCGTAAAAATTGCACGTTCTACAAATTTTCTTATTTCTATTTTGACACAATTTTATAGATTTTTTCCAGAGCATTGTTTCAATATTCTGAATACTTGGAATTTATTTTCGATCTCCTTCCGTAGTTTACATTGTTGAAAGTGTAACATCAATACTCCAAGGCCGTGACAAGCAGGAGCAGATAGAATACATGTTGGCCCAAAATTAGGTTTACAGTTTATTCAACTCTCTCTTTCGTGTTCATATATTAACAGCGTAGACCTTAATTATAAAAAAATATGAAACCATTATTCAGCAAGATGGAGCACCTCCACATTATGCGTTCATAGTAAGAGACTACATTAACCAAGCCTTTCCACAACGTTGGTTTGGAAGACGGGGCAATATCGAATGACCATCACGTTTACCTGACCTAACGCCAATGGATTTATTTTGGTAGGGTGTTGCAGTATATTGGATAGATATTATCCCTTAGTTGGTTGGATTCACAGCCTCTAACTCTCTTGGAATTACATATGCATATATATATATATATCATTCCAAGAAAGTTAGAGGTTGTGAATCCAACCAACTAAGGGATAATATCTATCCAATATATTGGTGGTAGACTACCCAATTATTAATACACAAGTGTTTCTTCGATCCCTTCCATTTTCTTATTTCTATATATGTATATGTATGTATGACGAGTTTCATTCGTGATCCAACTACCAAATCCGCTCACAAAGCTCATAATGTCCGCCAGAGGCTCGTATAGAAGCCACTTGCTGAACCTATCACACAACGGGACTGGACTTAGGACCATATATGGTCGGGAAGCACACTTCTTACTACACAGTCCGAATATAATATCTAAACAATATTAACCGTAGAATGAAATACAAGATGCAATGAATAAGAAAGAACAGTTTCTTTAACCCATTAAGTCCCCCTGTCCTATAAATAGGACCCTAAATGAGAACATTCAATAAGCTATATCACATTGTCTCAGTGTCCTATTTATAGGACACCGAATATTTCCATTTCTACTTGAAGGAAAGGAGTTTTGATAATTACTTTTTTCATTTTAACCTATTTTCAATCATCTATAAAAATTTAAGAGTAATATTCAGAAATTTTATTAATCTTAGACTTAATGGGTTAATATGCATGTTGGGAAAGACACTGATTCTCTCTCCAATATTCTCTCTCTCTCTCTCTCTCATTAACACACCTGCGTAAACACACACTTACACATATAGATACACATACATGAGCAAATAAAAACACACCTGCGCAAACACGCACTCATATAAATACACACACATGAGCAAATATAAAACTGTCTCTACGACTTATTTATGTTGAAGAATTTTGCTTCTTGGCATTCGGTATATTTACGTATTCATACATACACACATAGAGATTGATTGATAAATGTAGAAATTGATAAATGTGAATACAATTATTGAAAATAATGTCGTGTACCCTAGTATATACAAAGCCTGATGTTCTCTGCACACGACACTGATTGTTGCTATCGTTTTCCATTTTTTTCCTTTTCGCATATCATGACAAGGACTATAATTCGGGAGTACAATGGACGTTTTATCCTGTCTTGATTACCTTGACACGAATCAAATCTGGTCACGAAGTTCTATCGCGTACACGTAATGGCTTCAATGATCTCTCCAACTTCTCCTGTTCTCCAGATTTATGCTTGAAGTGGAATCGACTCCTATATTGATAGGTCGGGAGATCGAACAGAACGATCCCATAAAATAATTTTGTGGTTGTGCTCCTGCCGCCAGGTCAATTCCAATCTCTCAAGCGTTCCGGCCGTGACTGTTCTTCTTGTTTTATATCCACTGGTAGCTCGGAAGGCTGTGTTTAGGATCTATTTCTTGCACGTCGACCGATTCAGTTGATGTTTAGAGGTTAGTAAAGAAACAAAAAGAAGAGGGCGACTGTTATCGAAAATGAAGTAGATTGAGATGTTTATTCTGAACTTGTGAAAGACACACGAAGTGTCAAAATATTGTCTATTCGATAACAGTCGCACTCTTCTTAGGGTTTCTTTACTTTCTTGGAGAGTAACATCAATCCTTAAATATTACCAAAATGAAGTATATTATTATTATTATTATTATTATTCAGTAGTTTTATTTTTATAGCGTGCTTTCACTTCACTACCGAGCGCAGCTCTGTGTGCCTTGGGTATGTGCTGTGATTTGTTGTGATGCTCTGATGGTTATTGTATGGAAAGTGTTCTGCGCAGGATGTGTGCAGTGCCTAGTAGTGCAATTTTCTGTATGTTATATGTGTTTGTAAGTCCTGGTGTTTTTGTTATGTATTTGTCTGTAATATATGTATTACTTTTATGTATTATTATTATTATTATTATTATTATTATTATTATTATTATTATTATTATTATTATTATTTAATTATTATCATTGAGCGAGAGAGCAGTGCATGCCATCAAAGTGTCACTGGGGTAAAATATACGAAGCACTGTATACCCATCATGACTACCCGTCTGATAAGGGTACACCAGGCACATGCATCCCAACCATATGTGCGCGACATGGTGTTCTCATATCAAGAGAAACAGCGCATGACCTTGCAGGTGGGGCCCAGTTAGAATTTTCTTCTGCTCGATTAGCCCATCCCGCTCAAAAGGTCGCTGAATAAGGATTGTTTAAGGATGTTGAACGAACCACCCATATGTCCAGAGGTGAACTATCCAAATCTTTAAGAATTCCTTTCAACACACGACTATGATGCTCCCCAACTACTTCTGCTCGTGATCAGAAATTCACATATCGTTAGCCACCAAGGGACATGCTCAGCTGGTTAAGGTCAAACAATTGACAAGCAAATCTGTGGTACTGGGCAGAATAATTGCTGTTAGCCTACCGTTTATATCAAGAGCAAATCTGTGGTATTGAGCATTATTACTATTACGATTATTATTATTACTATTATTATTATTATTATTATTATTATTATTATTATTATTATTATTATTATTATTAGTATTATATTATTATTATTATATTATATCAGTAGTTTTGTTTTTATAGCGTGCTTTCACTTCACTACCGAGAGCAGCTCTGTGTGCCTTGGGTATGCTGTATTGATTTGTTTTGATGATCTGATGGTTATTGTATGGAAGTGTTCTGCGTAGGATGTGTGCAGTGCCTGGTAGTGCAATTTTCTGTATGTTATATGGTTTTGTAAGTCCTGGTGTTTTTGTTATGTATTTGTCTGAATATTTTTTTATCATGCCTAATGCACCTACTATGATAGGAATTGTTTCTGTTTTCAGATTCCACATTCTAGTTACCTCTATTTCCAGGTCTTTGTATTTTGAGAGTTTCTCCATTTCTTTTAGAGACACGTTGTCATCTGCCGGTATTGATTATTATTATTATTATTATTATTGGTATTTTATTATTATTATTATTATTATTATTATTATTATTATTATTATTATTATTATTATTATTATTATTATTATTTCATTATTATTATTATTATTATCATCATCACCATCATCATCATCATCACCACCACCACCACCACCATCACCACCACCACCATCACCACCACCACCACCATCATCATCATCATCATCGTCGTCGTCGTCGTCGTTGTCATCATCATCATCATCATCATCATTACCAAATATAATAATGAAAATATCTATGTCCACGCATAAGCGATTAACACCTTGTTATATATACATAACTGAATTACACAAGATTATATTTTGTAGGAGCGATCTGAGGGATGGTAGGCCTCTTATTTCTAACAGATCGATGAGATGTTATTGAAATTCTTTCATTTGCTACAATCGTTAGTTTTATTATCCAACTTCATCGTAGACTGGATCCCAGTGTGGCCATTTCGTCGTTTAATTCACCTGGATTATATATTCCAGGTGTTCTTTTTCGTTGTTTTGTTAGAAGGAATGATGTCCTTTAAAGGAAATTTGGATCGCAGTCACTTTGAAAATGAACGTCATCGAAGAAATTCTTGCATTGGCGCGAAATCGCAACAGCTGAATAGCGCGTGCCTCGGTAGAATATTGGAACTGGAATTTAATCGTCTTTAGCGACACAAAATCGGATAAAATTTAATGGTTTCAAATTTTGGCACAAGGCCAGAAATTGGGAGGAAGGGGATAATTCGATTACATCCATTGCTCAGCTGGTACTCATTTTATCGATCACAGGAGGATAAAAGGCAAAGACATCCTCGGCGGAATTTGAACTCAGGACGTGAAAATGGACAAAATGCTCGTTGTGCTAACGAGTCTAATCCTATCTACTGTAGAGACAAGGCTTGACATTTGGAGTGGGGGTGTGGAAGCCAGTCGATTACAATCGCCCCCAGTGCACAACTGGTACTTAACTCAATGACCGCGAAGGGATGAACGGCAAAATCGATTCGGGAGAAATTTGAACTCAGAACTTGAACACAGACATGCCTCTAAGCATTTTATTCGGAACAACAACAATAACAAAAACAACAACAGCAGCAGCAACAAGAGCAGCAGCAGCAACAACAACGAATAAATAAATAAATTGATTAAAGAATGATTAAAATATGTGTTTGATTTTTACTATATAATACTTATGTATTTGATTATCTTAATCCAAATGAAGCGAGTGGACAAGAGCTGGTGTATATCTATGGAACAGAACACCCTCCGTGTTCTTTCCGTCTATATTTTCGGTTCCAATACACATAGCTGGATGAAAATATAATCCACAGAGGGCTGGGCTATGTAATTATAATCCAGATCACGTTCAAGAACTTGTCATCGTTGGTAGTCGTTGTTGTCAAAGACGTGCGCGCCATTGTCGTCGTCGGTGACGTTGCCGCCATCGCCAATTACTTGCTTAAGCTTCAACTCGATTCTGTCTATGTATGTATATGTACATATATATGTGTGT